>NC_065419.1:0-62579 GCF_024362695.1 Pectinophora gossypiella
ATATAAATCCACTTCCCTTTGATGTCTGCGGAGTACCAATAAGGTTCAACAGCTGTTACTTCAAAATTGGAGCAATTTTTAAACTTACAACTCTTGGATTTTCATAAACGCTATGAAGTAGTACAGATGAATGTATCCGCCGTGCTCTATTACGAGATTATTTAAAACCAAAGAGGTTTTAAGAGTAGGTAAAATGGGATACACCGTACAAAAGCACGGCTCCAGGCGACGTCACGTGACGCGATGCGCGGACGCGACTGATTGCCGAATTAATTAGTTTAATAGAGTCGCGGAGTGAGCTAACAACGACCGCTGGCCGACGCGAGAAAAATAATTTGGTCAAAATAAAGGCCGCTGATTGGATCCGACTAAATTGGCGGACCGGCCGACCGGTCGACCGATGACTTTATAGGGTGTTTTCTGAAATAACGTTATTCCGGGTCAACAAAGGCTTTCACAATAACTCCAGTTCGATACTATGAATTGCTTTGTGTCAGTCTTCAAAAGAGAAACTACAGGTCTCAGCTGACAGATTTAGTGTCGAATTGCCGGCACACAGAGAGCTACGTTGTGTATAACTACAAAATTTAAATCTTTGGCTAATGTGCTCGCGCACCCCCGTCCTGTCGCGCCACATACATGTGTCCCGCCCGGCGCCGCGCGCACGCTCGCTGCTCATTATTTTTTACGTCTTTGTTGTTCTAATCTAAATTACCTCATCTCAGCCGCCATCCACCAACTGTTTTAATTTTAATATCACGTTCTGCGGACATGAGTTAATTTAAACTGTTGTAATAAAACAATCTCAAATTAAATGAGAAATACTGTATTTTCGGTGCTTTAAAACGGGAAGTGTTTTGAATTTGGATTCCGGAGCGGAAAACGGGAAAAACATTAAAATTTTAAGATCCTATGCCTGGGGATATCACAATGAATACCAGAAATATTTGCTGCAGGTATACTTACATAGAGGATCATAGAGGTCACATTTGGGCAAGTGAAGCGTAACCAATAAAAGGCTGTGAAATGAGCGTGATAGAGAAATGGCGGCGATACAATAACGCGAGCTCGTACAAACTATTGAAATCCACTGAACCCGTATTTTCTAGTCCGGCGGACCTGTACAGGCTCGAGCCCCTGCTCCTCCTGCTTCATTTTCTTTAGTTCGCATCTACAGGTGAGTGCCCGCTCCAGCTAAGGACGGCTAATGAGGGTCTTGTAGCCGCTACCAAGATAGCTGGCCTCTAACGAAGCAGGAACACTAACAATGGCTATACCTAGTGTTAGTAAATAATTCAGATTCTTGTTCAAAGCGTACCTTATTCGTATCTAAAAGTCAAGCAGGCTGTGTACACCGCCACTGCTGGATAGAAAACTCAATAACAGCGGCCATTGTGTCTCGAGTGTTGACATTAACCTCACACGCGGCAAATATTGGTGCAATTACCTTAATGTGTATAACACGGCCGCTGTGCCAGCACGCGGCCGCAGCGCCGCGCCGCGGCACGCGCCTCCTTCCTGCTTCAGCCGGGTTATATAGCATATTGGAGAGCAGAGATTGGATGCTTCTCGTCCTTCAGTTATTGGCGCACAAACTGTCGCCGGACTCGGGCAAATATAGGAAAAATAAAAGACACATTTGTCCTATCTACGGATCACGCTCTTCGGGATTATCGAGTTTAGCGCGATCCGATACGGTTGATATTGGGTTGTTGTACGAGTTAATAATGAAATATTAGCGAAGTTTGTTGACATGCGCGGCTTGACGCGTAATCTTTTTCCGAGCATCGCGGCGAGTGTGCCGCCGAGGAGGGCGATCACAATGGAAGTTGCTTTCTTTTTATCACTTCTGGCTCTGCTTTGATTTTGAATACGAAAGTTCATCCGCGGCGAGATCAATTTGGATATTCCCCGCGTGCGGCGTATTGTTTGCGGAACGAATGCGGAAGAATAAAATGAAATGTATTTTAGTTAACGCCTGCAAATGGGCTGCGGAATGGTTTTTCTTCACTGTGTTTTTCTTTTTGTAAACGGAACATTTAGGTAGAAACGAAAATGCAAACGTAAAATTATTGCCGTATCAGTGAACCGCAGTTGGGAGCCGTAGTTATTTGATGTGTTACTCAGTCTTCAGCTAGGTCCCAGCATCATTACGCTGAAGGCTGCGGCCCTTCGCCTGGCGCTCGGCCGCCGCCGGCGCATATTTTATCCCGTCGCGCGCCGCCCGCACTTTATTGCCACGGACTCCGCAAAACTTTGTTATTCATAGTGGCTCATGTTTTCCTGAACTTTTTCAAATAATCGGTTCCCATCTTGATACTGTTTCCGTAATAATACGATGCTCCGATAAAGCGCTCGTTTTCGGATCTTACCCGATCTCTAGGCTCATTCGGTTGGGTATCGATTGTTCGGCGTCGGCTTCCCGACACGAGCGACTTGCGCCCCAACTGTAGACTACCATTAAATAAAGGAGCGTTATTCCCCAGTTCGCTGATACATCGCGCCGCTGGCAGTGATGAATGCGCCAACTTACACTTATATTTTTGCGCGGCGCGGGCTCAGCCGGCCGCGGCGGGCGAGCCCGCGCCGCACGTGCCCTGCTGCCACCTGATAACTGGAAGTAACAATCGTATGCCCAACTTTATAATATGTAGATTGAAGCACATACTGCACTGCGATATAAAACAAGAAGCGAGGCAACTCAGGCCATGAAAAAGCTGTTACTATATTAACCGAACTGATGATGAGCCTCCAACATTGTAAACTATTCGAAGCTTTTCATTATTTTCTGTATTATATCTTTTTCTCTAATAAAGGTAGTTTCAAGAACATTTCATGACAGTGAGTGTATTGAACACAGTAAGGACCCGTGTAGGCCTCGGCAAACAGCCGCCGTGTTCACTGATGCGGATTGACACAATAAATACATAATTAATACATCGTGATATTATATTACGCAAGGTCAAGGACGAATATAAAAACTTAGAAAATAATATTCTTAATATTAAGGATGACAAAGCTTAATTGTTACATATAGTATTTGAAATACTAAAACAATGTTATACTATTCTTACGTTCTTATATACTTCACGTGCGGTACACAGAAATTATTGATCGATTACGATAAACTTGCCTTTAGAATCCTATATTTAAATATCATCACTTCTTCTATTGATATCTTACAATGACACACGTGGGCTTTCCTAAAATTGTATTTAGGTGTGTATCTACTTTAAACATAATAGACATATAAGATACATAAACATATATATATATACACTAGTCCAGTATTTGTAAATAGGTTAAGTTACATGTAAAAGTGTTTTTGTCTGTTGGCAAACCTAATAAATAAATAAATAAATATATTATATACATATAACATGGAGTCTAACCTCATCAAACTTAACTAAAAATCATCAGGGTTAACTTGTTTTCCGAAGTCAATAAAGTTCTAACCAAAATTAAGATCACAAAGTGATGTTTGTGATATATCCACACATGAATTCGAACCCGAGACCACGACTCAAGTATGTGTGATGTAGTACGATCAGAAACTGCTGGACCATGCTAAAAAGAAAATTATGACAATGATTGCCCGAGATCGCAAGAAAAGCCAGTAAGGTATTATTTTTTTCGTCATAGAATCTGTGACTGGCTTAGAGTGGCTACGGTTCTACGGTTGAAAGTATCTAAGAAGGGTTTGATAAGCCCTTGAAGTGATTCCAGGGAAACGTCAGGGATTGAGAAGAGTGTGCGTGATCTGCAGGCGATTACGACCCACCCCCCCCGCTTGACTTGACTATCTGTATCTCAAGTAACAGTACCGGCGAGGTACCCTCGAGAGTTAACCCAAAGGCAATATCGTTTATTACCCTTTATTTCCGTAAAATAAATTCCTGAATTGGAGAATGTACCTTTGTGCTAACTTTCTCTTTTCACAATAATTCTTACGCTACGGTCGCTCGCGGCCCGCGCCGGCGCCCGTTTATGAGGTCTGTGCTGATACATATACAACTACCACGCAAGCTGAACTAACTCTGCTTATACCTTCCTGTTTGGATCCAAACAAAAAAAAAAGTGGCATAGGAAGCATTTTGATTGTCTGGTGGTTATAGGATATGTGATGTCACGGTTTTAATGCGGTGTCATCTAGAGGACTAACTGAGGACGAAAAAATAACTATTAGGTATGTATAAAACTATTATCAAAAATGTAAATATTGGTAGCTTTTATATGCGGGTTTGCTTGTATTACTCGATAATTATGTACGCTGAATTGATAACAAGACTGCTCAGAAATATTCCGGGTAGATTTTATCTCCAAATCATACATAAAACACGTATCAAAAGCACGTTATCTTAATAAATAGGACCCCAGAATAATATAAATAAAAATATAAGTTTAAAAACTAAAACCCGACTTCAGAAAAATCACGCTCTAAAAAGTATGAAACAAGAAAAAAGGTATGTTTCTCTGAAATTCTTCCGAATAGTGATGTTTAGAATATAGCCGTGGTCGTATGCGAATTTGTCCTAAGAGTTTGCCAACCACTGCATACGACCAAGGCTTTCTTCTAAACATCACTATTCGAAAGATTTATATTTTTATTAAACTTATCATTATAATAAGAAACGTGCAAAATTATATACCCATAACTTACAATTTCTATTTGAATAGATTTCCACTTGTCATCATCACAAGCACACAATCATCATATTTGAGTTAGTAGCTATAACATAGGTACTTATAAAGTAAACTTTCAACCCGCCCGCGTCCCTACAGGGGAGGTAGCGGTTGTTTTACGAGACCTCCGAGCCGCGGTAATGACCCATGTACCAACCTGTACCGCGCCCTGCAGCCCTGCGGGGTCGCCACCGAGCGCCGACCCATCTAGTTAATCGCCCACCACTGAACTTTTGTTCTACAAGCCCTTTTATGACTCGTAGTGGCGTCATAGTGGTTTATTTACAATAAAGACGAGTCACTTGCAAACTTCTGTTAAACTCCGTTCTTACTCTGTTCGTTTATCCTCCTCGCGTAGTAACTATTAAGTGATAAGTGCTCCTAGCACACACAAATTACGTCATTCGCATTAGCAGGAATTATATTACATTATACATATACTTACTCGTATCTATTTAGTCAGTAATTTTGTTCCAGCGAATTCTACGATATTCTTTAACAGAACTTTCTGCTGTTAAAACTAAAATTATTTTATTCTCGAACACGATGCACCTGGTCTCGTGTGATGAGTGGTGGTGTCGGCCGCGCCGCAGCCGCAGACAGGTGCACTGTCGGGAGAGTGATGGCAACACGCCGTGGTCGCGCCCCTAGCAGTACAATGGCGCGCGCCACTCGCCACACCACTCACAGCCAACACGCAAACTGTTTAACAATACTCAATAATATTGTAAAAACAATCATTCACATCACATTAATTGAGGACATAAATTTTCTCCATTGAGGACTTCTTTCTTTATTGAAGTCGGTTAAAAAACTCAGTCCATTTCTTTCTTGTTAATTGCAGTTATTGTCTATCGATAGGCCACTATCGGCAGGCAACACTCCTATCGATAATGACTAACTACGCTATCGATAGCATAGATGAAGTATTAGTACGTCCCAAATGTATGCCTCCATTTTCATGCACCTCAGTTTTCCATTTATTTGGATCTTTTATTATCTGAAACTCTCCGCAATCCCCCTGGGGGCTATTCGACACCTTAACTATCCCTTTTCAAATACATGTCAATCGATTGACTCGAGCGTGCGCCTACACCAACAATTATTATTGATCGTCCAATTGAATAACATTAACTAAAGGATTTATTTTGAAATCTGAGCAAAGGTACGATGAAAAACTTCTCAGAATCCGCTACTGGGGGGAAGTTTAACAGTAAAATAAGTTACAGCGGCCACTGCTCCAGTGCGGATGGATGGAGTAGTGGAGCGGTGGAGCGGTGGAGATCCGCACTTTAAAGGTAAGCCGTGCATCTACTTGTTTAACACTCGCTAACTAACGCAGGGCTCGCGTTAACAATTCACTAGTTGCAGTTAGTTGTGGACTCCTCAACTCCGCCGTGTAGGAGTAGCCCCGAGCTTACATATTCAGCGATAATTATCACAAAGTCTGCAGCTCGGTTTTACGCGAAATTACCAAATGTGTAAGCTGTTAACAGTGAGTATTAGAGCGGTCCCTGGCGTCCTAGCAGAGATGTATTAAGTACTTATTGATTTTGCTTTTAGTACTGTGTAGTTAAAGCGATATGTCATATGTCGTGAGTTTCAATAGTGGGTCGGCGCACGGCGCAGAGCGGCCTCTTGACCGCAATCGTCGAGTGCGCAGCGAGCGGCTGACACCGGGACTCTGGTTCACTCCGTGTGTGCGGTGAGTTCAATGTGATCCATCAACTACACAAGATTTCACAAACAAGAAAAATATTTTATAAATATTCCGTTAACCTATCAGTATATATTTTTTAATTCACCGCAGTAAGTCCGCAAAAGTGGAATGAGAGATTATTAATTTGAATTGGTAAATACAGCGACCCCTCCAATCCTCAACTCTTCACAACAGTTACAGTTAACCCTCCAAACTTCTCAAGCATCACAAAAGAAATATGGCAAGTATCTCATTTCCACAATGAAAACCTCTTCCATAAAACATGAGTGTGCAATTTGTCCGGGCCCGGGGCACTTATCGAGTTTTTGCATCGGACTGGTTTGCTAAATTAATTACGTCCCTTCGGCAAGGGTTCGATAAAAACGCAATCAAACGCGACCCTCCCTCTGACGAGTCGGTATCACTCCCGTAGGCCCGGCATAACACTTTATATTTAATTAATTATTGCTTCTTAAGAAAAAATATCTTCGAATGGTCTTAACTGAAACCCGCAAATTACAACCGTGATCTATTGGCCTCGTTTGTGAGTTATTTTGTTACAATTGATAATGACCGCAAACGAACTTACTTTGTAATGGTCGTCGAGCACCCCCGATATATATTGATACAGACACTTTGAAGTTTATTTTATCGCCGCTACACTTGTTACAATCGTGTGCGGCCCAGCGGGTGCTGGGCGGTGGGCGGCTGTAACTGGATCTGCCCTAAGCCAGTGCCGGTAATTCCACCTAATAGATCCCGCAGTTGTCAAAACAGGCTTTGTACGATATAATTTGTTGCAGCTGTGACCGACTAGATTACAAGCTGACGAAATTGTAGTTTACTTTGTTGTCTATTGAATCGAGACTTTAGTACCATTACTTACTATGGCTCCCTATTTTGTTCAATCAACGTTTTTTATTAAATTATTTGAATTAAGACTTACGAGTTTGAAAGAATGTATAAAAATGCAGCGTCACATGCCAGTACCTTCCCGGCCGCAGTGGCGGAGCACGCCGCATAGCGCGGCCCTGCGCTCGCACTACTCCAGCACAATGGCCCGTCGTCACGTGTTGCTTCCACTCCGCACTAATCGCCCCACCGCCGCCCCACTAGCGCCCCACTAGCACTCCACTAGCGCCCAACTAGCACATTGTCAGCGCAGTGACGTCATAACGCGCGCACTCACGGCTCTCTCGCCGTCGTCGCATGCTTTTGTCGTTCGCTTTGTAACCCACTGCATTCACGAGGCTCGTAAATGTGGGCCAAATTGTCTCAAACTTAGTGAAAAGCGGTAGTTAGTGCTGTACTTACATGAGGTATACACGTAGGTAATTCTTCCACTGTTATTGTTTATTGACGCGTGTGCGAATAAAATGAAGCCACACATTCTTGGGGCGTAATTGTAGAGGGGTTGTGAGGCGGCGGCGGCGTCTTGATCTCGCGAGACAAAGCGCGAGCGTGTGTCCGGAATTTAATTAAACCGTCGTCCGGCTGCTTCCGGCGCCGGCTGCCGTCGCTCCGGTCACTCTATCCGCCGTGCACATGCAATTACATTAAACTTACTCGAACGAACATCGCTAATCATTTAAAAAGGTGACGCTAAGCTGAGCGAGCTGAGCAGTAACTTGATTGTATAATCTAGTAGAGATCGGAGAGAGTTGAATCATACGAAGTTATTTAATATTAAATTGCGCTTTTTACATAATATCAAATAGGTGCCCCGGTAAATACATGATAATACAGGGGTGACGGCAACAACACACGGCCGCCCTGTCGGATACATCCCGCTGCCCGGCGGAGCGTGCAGACACTATGACGCGCGACGCTTTTGTAAAATAAACAGCCGTCGGGGATTCCATGACGCACGTTAAATTTTTGTCTACACGAAGATTCGTGCCCAAAAGCAGTTTGGAAAGAATTTTCGATATATTTACGCCGGACAGAGAACAAAGGCTCGCGCGTTTCCGCCGGCCCGCGCCGGAGATTGCACTCAAACACATTTTCCGCCGTCGCCACACAGTGGTCCCATTTTGAAAATTTGTGGACATAGGACCGAAAGTCGGAATTTCGACCTGATTTGTTTTTTATAAGATAGCTCTTGACTAGACTAACAACTTTTATTCAGTAGAAAATCTCTAGGATTGATAGTTTTCGAGAAAAAAAATATTGTTTATTTTTTTGTATGGAACAAAATACATTTTATTTTTTTTCTAGAGTTGGGCGCATTTGGCGCGGGTTTCGCGTTCATAGGGTGTTAGACCAATATGTTCTGTACCAAAAACTAATTTTACCTTCTGCCGCCACCTGCCGCCCCGCGAATAAAGAGTGATTGAAAATCTCGAAATTAATTGCCGATATTTCGTAAACTACTTGCCTTAGCTGAATTATTTTTATGGGTTTGCTATGTATTACATTTTAGACAACTACTAAGTTCGTAAAAATCAGCAAAAATAATAAAATTGAAACTTTTATTTTTTTTAATATGATAGCTGACGAGTTTCAGAAACTAAGGGAAATAGTATTATAAGATGCAAATCGGTAAAGTATATCCTTAAACCTTTCAAAAGGTTAGTCAAAACAACAAAAACACGCATACTTATGCATGCACCCTTTGAAGATAAACAAACAAATGAGTCATCATTATACTTTGCTCCGATTGGCTGTATTAGCTCAGGTAGCTCGGGCGCCGGGCGTACCGTCACGTAATGAGGTTCTAATCATGTGTATTAATATCACACACCTAATTGTTTGACCCCATTCTGTTCTTGAACCTTAACTGTGAAAGGATATAGAAGTTACTATTTGCAATGGCTGGTTTTGGAAGTTATTTAGATTTTTTCCTTATTTTAAGGGAAAGTGGTGATTTAAAAGATTACGATCTTTTACTAAATAAAATTGTGTCAAAGATACCAAACGAAATATCTGAAGGTGATCGTTTAAAAATTCGGGAATTTTCCCGAGAATTCACGAAGCGTTTAACTAAAAAGTGGATTGAAGCAAACAGGTGTCAAAAAACATTTATGAATCGGGAAGGAAATCGCAAGTGGTTGGGATCAACAATTAAATGGCCAATGTGTGACACATGTGACCTAAATGCTATTATGGCTATTCCTGGGGAAACACCTGATGAAGACACGGAGAATACGATTGCTGAGTTACCGATCGAATCTGTCAGCACTACAGACGCATCGACTTCGACTAGACAAGAGAAAAGGGTGCCATTTACAGATTTAAGTAACAAGCAAAAGAAAAGACGGTCGAGCTCCTTTGTGGCTGAAAATACCGAAGAAGAACTTCAGTATTATTATATATCAAAGTTGAAGGAAAATGGGAAATCGGCTTTGGCAAAAATTATAGAGCATCTTAGCAATCACACTGATTCATTGGAAGAAGTATCAAAGTTAATATTTAAAAAAGCGGATAACCAAAAGCCCATTTGTGAAGATAAATCTTTAGCGCTCAGCACATCGCTTGATCTATCAAAATGGAAATATCTGGTGCTAAGGAAGCTTCTTTTGGATGAAGGCTCTACTTTGCTGCCATCTTACCAGAAGCTTCTTGAGGCTAAAAAACGGTGTTACCCATCTGAAGAACACGTGGAAGTGACAGAAACAGGTGCTCGCATCAGGTAATTATCAAATGTTTTATTTAGAAGCAATTGCTATTCAGTATCTGAGTCCAATCAATGTTTTTTATTTTATTACAATCAATATTTTATCAATCTTTATGTTTTTACTTTGTAGGTTACAAGGACTATTGGACCACACAATCAAAAGGATTTTGCAAGACATGGGACCTATCAGAGCTTCTTCGGAGCTAAAATTGACATGGAAGTGGGGCCTTGATGGATCATCTTCTCAGAGCCAATATAAACAGAAATCATCGAATCTCGAATTTGATGATTCGGCTCTTGTGATGACAAGCATAGTGCCTCTGCGATTGGTTGACTCTGCAGGGATGACTATCTGGGAAAACCCAAATCCTTCGTCTACGTTTTATTGCAGACCTGTGAAGTTCACGTTTATTTCCGAAACTGCCTCAATTATAAAGACAGAGCACTTAGAAATGGAGCGCGAAATTTCAGAATTGGTACCAACGCAGTGTGGTTCTGTGGACATCGTTCATGAACTGCATATGACGATGATAGATGGGAAAGTGGCAAATGTCATCGCTGACGTCCCTTCGGCAGCAACGTGTCCCATTTGTCTGGCAAAACCAAGCGAGATGAACAATTTGGGACTTTTAGCCATGAAACCTATTCGCGATGATTTGTACCGCTACGGAATTTCGTCGCTACATATGAAAATAAGATGTATGGAGTGTCTGCTTCATATATCTTATAATATGGATTTTCAACGCTGGAGTGCACGAGGGGAGCACAAAGCATTGAAAGAGGCGAAGAAAAATGCCACGCAGCAAGAGTTTCGTGAAGAGACGGGACTCCTTATAGATATTGTTAAACAGGTACTTATTTTGTTTCTTTATTGACAAAGACCTTAAACATTTTGAAATTAAATTTTTCGTGTTTCAAATAATTTTATATTTTCTTGCAGGGTTTTGGAACAACAAATGACGGAAATACTGCAAGGCGCTTCTTCCAAGACTACAAAAGATCATCCAGAATAACCGGGATTGATGAAAATTTAATTCTACGGTTTGCTGTTATTTTACAAGTAATAGCTTCAGAAAAGAAGATCAATATTGAGAAGTTCAGAAGCTATTGCAAAGAAACGGCAGAATTATTTGTACATTTGTATCCATGGTACTATATGCCAGCAAGTGTACATAAACTGCTGCTGCATGGAGCAGAAATATGCAGTTACTTTGGACTTCTACCAATTGGTATGTTAGATAGTTTTAGTGATTTTAATGTACTATAATCTATTTACTATTTCGCGCTTAATTAAATATGCATTATTTTTACAGGAACCTTATCAGAAGAAGCCTCGGAAGCTCGCAACAAAGATTTCAGAAATGTGAGAGAAAAACACACGAGGAAAAAAGGAAGAATCGTTGCAAACGAGGACATTCTCCACGGACTTTTAATAAGTTCAGACCCGCACATTTCCCGAATAAGGCCGAAATTTTCAAAGGAAACTCATCAGTCATTATATGATGATGCTGTTAATTTGCTTCATTTGGAGGACCCTGACTTTGAAGAAGAGGAATGCTCTCAAGCAGAACCTGAAGACATTTCTGATCCACTGGAATAAAAAATCGATGGCTAGATAAAATCCAGCTCCCAGTTACAAACAGTCCTTTTCAGGGCTACAATACATCTTTATGTTTCAAACGACATCATGTACCTACTTTTCAATAGTGCGTTGGAAGTTACATCATTAGGTGCGGTCACAATACGTCCAAGCTACCTGAGCTAATACAGCCAATCGGAGCAAAGTATAATGATGACTCATTTGTTTGTTTATCTTCAAAGGGTGCATGCATAAGTATGCGTGTTTTTGTTGTTTTGACTAACCTTTTGAAAGGTTTAAGCAGTGGCGGATTTACAAATTTGCCGCCAGTAGGCTATTCAATTTTTGCCGCCCCTACTGACTTCTGAAATTCGATACGCTAGTTCACAATCATATAAATATGATTAATGTAAATTTACATTTATTCTGTTAATTAAATTGCAACTTTATGATTTGTGTTCTATCGTCCTCATTACATCGGCTTTTTTCCGTTATTAATATGATTGTGAACTAGGGGATAGTTGTGTCAGTTTCTAAATTATTTGTACAGCCGACGATTTAGTGAAGTGTATACTGTTGAGCTAAACAGCAGCATGTACTAATTATCACCATCATGTCGTCCAAACCGTATCCAGCGACGGCGACTCCTAAATAACTATCCTGGGTCGTTGTTGTGGTGGGCACTGATGTGGCTGGCGAAACCGAACTTCGACTTGAAACTGGCCTGACGAATTGAGTGTGTAATTATAGGAGGGTTTCGGTCGAGTCTTCCGTATTTGACGCTTTGCGTCAAGATCTTCTAAACGCTTCTTTTTAAAAAAAATTGACGCTTTTGTGAACGGTGCGGCGCCTCTTCCCAACTAACAGTTGGTATCTCACATGCCACGAGATTGGGTTTTAAACACGTCTTTGTAACGCAGATATTACCCACCATGTTTTCAATTTCCGCTAGAGAGCTCGGAATACAAAACTGTTTGCGGTGATCTGCTGTCATCCATTCGCAAGACGTGACCGCATCAGCTCAGTTGGTGCTTTATGATGAGCGCGTCTATTCCGGATAGACCAACATGACGCAAAACTTCTGTGTTTGGAACTCGATCCTGCCACTTGATGTGCAAGATGGACCTTAGGCATCTAAGGCGGACATCCTTGCTTTCCAAGTCGGCCATATGTCCCGTTTTTAGCCAGGTAGGTCCGTGCCACCACAAATCGAAGTTTATGAGCTGAGACGGCAGTAATGCTCTACTAGCACAGTCGGCAGGATTATCCTTTAATTTGACGTACTTCGATTGTGTAGCGGGTATTATCGAATTAACGTTTGCCGTTCGAAAAGAGACATTCGCACAAAATCCAACCAGTTCAATGTGCTTACTGTCACTATTTATCCACCTGGGTATTGCTATTTCGAACAAAATTTCCAAATCTGACTGGATTTTTTTCCATTCTTTCGCCATTTCGTCGGGTATAGATTCATCCCAGGTAAGTTTATTATTCCACAAGTTTTGGAATAATTTTTAGCACTGACTATGATCGGAGCAAGCCACGCGAGGGGGTTGTATAGCTTGCTTATGTCCGATAATAACATCCGTTTAGTTATTTTTCTGTTCCATGAACAAAACTGGTCGCATGATGTATTCCAGCCAAGTCCAAGCATTTTTGTTGGTGTATCCTGTTTGAACTTAAAGGCATTTTCTGGACTTTCTGCTCTTCGGGGAGATCTTGAAAGACTTCTGTATCGTTAGTTGCCAATTTTCTCAGCGTAAATTTACCCATGCGTAACAGTTCGAAAAGTTGTTTTTGTAATGTGCGCGAGCCTTGTAGTGTATTGTGCCCTGTAATGACGTCATCCATATAGAATTGGTGACTTAACATAACATAACATAACAAATACTTTATTGCACAAACAGGAAAAAACAAAATACAAAACAAAAGAAAAATAGAATTAGTACAATAGGCGGCCTTATTGCTAAGTAGCAATCTCTTCCAGGCAACCTTTAAGTATAGGAGATATTGAATATATGTAATATAGTGTAATACTTAATGCTTTATCTGCCATAGGAAACTCGTTTCCTTCGTCATTTGCCAGTTGCTTTAGTGTGCGCATAGCAAGAAACGGGCCTGCTTTCATCCCATACGTTACCGTACACAGCTCCATCTTCTGTAGTATATTGTTGGGAGATGACTTCCAGATGATCCTTTGAACTTCGTGTAAAAATATGACGCGAAACATCGTCTCAATATCGGCAATGAGAGCTTATTTATAGCCCCTCCACTTGATAATGAGATAGCAGATATCCTTTTGCAAGTTGGATCCTGTCTCCATGAGATCGTTGAGGCTGTAGTTACTGTCCGTTTTCATAGAGGCGTTAAAAACGACCCGCAGTTTGGTGGTGCAAGATTCTCGTGATTCATGCTAAACTCAGCCCAGTGAGCCTCCAAAGCCTCTAGACGTTTTTATCGATAACCCAAATTCTTCCATTGAACAGGATCCGTGGCGGTGATCTATGTTTGTAGCCATCGTGGCGTCAGTTGGTAAAGCTTCGCTGGAGGAAGTACATGCTAGTTACACAGTGATATGTGCGCTTTCTCAATGCAGTTGTTGAGACCCGCTTGTGGGAGGCCAAAAGCACTGATTCGCTATCACAGTCACTAACACAACACTTAACTAGTATCTCGAAGGACCAAACGATGTAAGGGCCAAAGCTAGGTTCCGGCTTCATCGCTCCACCTTCAGTTGCAGTTGTAGAAGTTGATCGTTAACCCAAAGATTTGTTTAAGTGGGTTAATTTGTCTATTAGCGCTCGTGGCTAGTACGTATCCTTTATGTTGAGTGACCGTTTCACACTGACACACTAATTATAATCGAGTGCGCAGCGCTATCAAAAGCACGGCGCAAAGTTAGCAAAATATGTTCGGTTGAAGCCTGTACAGACGTAAGAATGTTCAGTATAGTGTGCATTACTAAAATGTTAAAATTCTTGTTACTTGTTTCTGTGTGTCATCATTTCATTATCAGCCGTACGACGCCCACTGCTGGGCATAGGCTTCCCCCATTTTTTGTGTATATAATATTTATTTTTTATTTCTGTAAGACAAAAAAAAATTTTGGGCCAAATTTGCCGCCCCCTAAAATCTGCCGCCCTAGGCTTCAGCCTACTCAGCCTACTGGTAAATCCGCCACTGGGTTTAAGGATATACTTTACCGATTTGCATCTTATAATACTATTTCCCTTAGTTTCTGAAACTCGTCAGCTATCATATTAAAAAAAATAAAAGTTTCAATTTTATTATTTTTGCTGATTTTTACGAACTTAGTAGTTGTCTAAAATGTAATACATAGCAAACCCATAAAAATAATTCAGCTAAGGCAAGTAGTTTACGAAATATCGGCAATTAATTTCGAGATTTTCAATCACTCTTTATTCGCGGGGCGGCAGGTGGCGGCAGAAGGTAAAATTAGTTTTTGGTACAGAACATATTGGTCTAACACCCTATGAACGCGAAACCCGCGCCAAATGCGCCCAACTCTAGAAAAAAAATAAAATGTATTTTGTTCCATACAAAAAAATAAACAATATTTTTTTTCTCGAAAACTATCAATCCTAGAGATTTTATACTGAATAAAAGTTGTTAGTCTAGTCAAGAGCTATCTTATAAAAAACAAATCAGGTCGAAATTCCGACTTTCGGTCCTATGTCCACAAATTTTCAAAATGGGACCACTGTGCGCCAGTGCCGCCCCGCTCCCCGCGGCGGTGCCCTCGCTAACGAGCCGCTTGTCGCCGCGGCCGCACCACCAGCGCCGAGGCGGGGACGTATGTTCGATCCCAATTATTCCCAATGAAACATTGTCCGAATGAAACGAAGAAAATAATGAGCTCTACGGCTCACCGGCGACGACTGGCAATGCAACAAAGGAGGTTTAGGTCTTAGAAACTTTACAAAGGCACGTTTCACTTTGCTGCAACTTGCATTGAAATCTAGGTCCGACGACCATCGATCCGGATTCCTTCTGTCGGCAAAAGACCGTCAGCTAACTATTTCGCTCGTTTGGGCAGACTTTTAAGTTCGACCTTTGCTCGGCGCCCGCTTAAAAGTTTAGACGTGCGCACCCCAACTTTCATACTTTTCACCTCTTTCCAATTTTTGCGAGAAATGTAAAAGCGTAGCGAGTGGCGGCATTAAATGAAAGGCGGGTCCCGGAGGGGCGCGGGCGCGGGGCGTCGGCTTGACGCCCGCGATTACCGCCGCAGCACTGAATGCGCTTTCAACTGAAATATTTCGAGCATTGAAGGCTTACACGAACATTATGAGGCAGAAATTACTGAAGCGAGGTGTAAATCGCTGCGCAGTCTGAACTGTAGCTATGTCGTGACTCCGACGTAATAAACGTATCTTAAAGTAACATCAATACCGTTGTGTTTATGCGATGACTGTACCTCTGACTACCTATCCCAATTAAGATTATAATCGTGACTGCTTCATCATCGTCATAAACGTGAACTTCGGTTATGTTATTTTCGTAACAATTTAAATACGAAATCTCCCTGCTTCGTTGAACACTAGAGCACACTCGCAAATGCGTTATAAATTTTAAAGTATGCCTGGATTTTTTTATCTGTGGAACCAACTCGAGCGCTTTGTTCCCGCGGTTGTTGGTGCGCGGCGAGCTCAGAACAAAGCATTACCATTCACTTTGCAGAGCCAGCGCGGGCTGTGGCCGGACTGCGAGACTGAACAACCCGGCAACTGCTTTAATGGAGCCGCTGTACTCGAACTACACCTTGCAACTGCAGCAGGTGATATGAATACCGCAAGTTTATCATCAGCTTGTGGCGTTCTGGAACAAGGTAATGACTCTGGATGTCAAAGGTAAGCGCGTCAGCTTACGTTGACCATTCTGGACCTTGTCCATACATTGTGACATCTATACACTCATCACTGTCCATTGTTTTTATTCCATTAGTCCCTTCTGCACCTGATACAGCAGATACCACCACAACCACCGCTAACTTGCCATACACCACAAGGTCTGGTAGGCAGGTTAACTTCAAGGATTTTTCCGTTTATTGTTAATCTCTTATCCCTCTCGGTTCTCTTGGTTTATCGTTAATTTTAGTTATAACGTAATGTTCTATAGTAATTATAATGATATATAATATATAATGTTTAATGATTTCTGAACTAATCCTATTATTATAATGGCATCACTGCCTTACCGCGATTCAGACTGTCACTCAACTCTGTACTATTCTTCTGAAAAGAAAATAATATAAGTGTTGTTAAACATTGACTACTGTTACAATTATATTATTACAATTATATTATTCTCAATCACCTTCGTTTTTGCAAGAATCGGTCGGCTACTACGCTACGATCGAGTTAATAATAGGCCGCCAAAAGCTTGTCACCTACAGGCGATTAGAGGGGCCCGTAAAAAATGCCCCATTTCCCTCGTAATTACCACAATGAAACACTCGTTAATGTGCGTGTCTTCGCTCACATCCCCCACGACATACTCATTGTTACGCTATAAAGCTAGTACTTAATTTGTTTTTTATTAGTACTCCGTAGAAAAGGGGTCAGAATTTTCCTCGGAGGCACAGAAAAATAATTATTTTTGTAACACTTTTCGTAACATTACAACCATTTGCAAGTGTAGCAACAGTGAGCCGCGTGTGCCGGTGGCCGCGACTCATTTGTCACGCCCCGGCACTCTTTCAGTTACTGCAGCGGGGTTTATAAGTTGCTCCTGCCTGTCATTGCCTCGGTTGATTCACTGAACAGCTACTTCCAAATGTGCAGTGTTTGAAGTTAAGTTACACAGAGTTCTGGGAAACTGTTCTAAGCGGAACAATGGATTTCTGATTCATAGACTGTCTTACTATAGTTGAGGATACCAGAGCTACCATATCCTACTTACATTTTAATTATAAATATCGTGCAATATCTTCACACATAATATAAGTTCACGGCACTATTCTCAAATCGGGGTAATCAGAGGTATATACAATTTATTCACACGTGCACGAAAGGCTAAGACAGAGGGATGATATACAGTGTTTCCTGCACTGTGCCCGGTCACAGGACCGGTCCATTACACATTAATATTCAGAATTACAAAATGTCGCTGATCAATTATGTTTATGAAGAACAAGCGCGCGCTGAAGCTTTATTCAGATTGATCGATTCCGAGCAATTTATTCCGGTAACGTTTGGCAACAATTAATAGGGTCTGATTTTAATTTGAAGTTTAATTGGAATCCTTCCCGCGCTTATTAATAAAGATCGTTTCACATCGGTCGAGTTTACAGATGGCCGCACGCTGATGATCAGCACTCCAGCTTACGCGCTTGTATGTCAATATGTTGTGACAAATTGCAACAAGTATACATATATATTTTAATTATATAATTCTTGGAAACCTTATTTCTTTGATATGTTTTGACTTATGAACTTATTTCATTTCATCAGCAAAAAATAAACTATTTATTTATTTATTTATTTATTTATTTCTTTTATTCAGGTAGTCAACAGCTTACAATTATAAATGAGGTATTAACAGTATTTAGTTTACATCGTTAAGCCAATAACAGACTACCACAGTATTAATGTGTTCAGAGTGTAACAATCAGTAACTGGATGGACAAATTAACTTAAAGTGTTTCAACAATCGGTTTCCGTAACCAAAGAATGATAAAAAAAAGGAAAAAGATAACATCGGTTAGACTAGGATAGAATATTTATACAAAATCTAGTAGGTATAGTGAAAAGGCCAGCATGCTGGCTCAGACGAGTGAACGCACTAGAATTATTTTTACTTCATTAGTTAGATACCTATAATAACAATAACATGCCACGCATCTACGACACTCATGTCATACGGTGTGCTACACGAATTTGCGGGTGTCAGTAAGTTATGAAAATAATACGATAATTCGCTACATATGTTATTTACATAAGTATATATGGACAAAGTTGTAAAAAAGATATATTTAACTATGAATTACTCAAAACAAGTTAATGCGGTTTTCTTCAATAGACAAGAACTGATTGGTTGTTGGTAGTAAGTATGTAGGTATTTTACATATTTTTACGCGCGAGCATATTCTACTATGGCGTGACGTGAGGCAAACTAAATCTAGGTGAGGCCGTCACTGAATCCTGTTTTCAGTTCTCGTTGGACATAAGTTATGCAACCAGCTTGTCTAGTTCAGCTACAGATACAAATTATGATAAATAGCATAAGTCACCACTATTTCAATTAATCACTTGATAGTCAAACGTCATATCGCACGTGAAAGTGAATTGCATAATGATAGCATCAGTACATACCTAAGTATACAGGGTGTTACTGACATCGTAACGAAAACTTTGAGGGACGATTCAGACACTGATTCTAAGTTGATATCAAGTGGAATACTCCGTCGTAAAAATATGGAATTGAAAATAAATTAAATAATCACTACAACTTTCATGAATTTTCCGACAGGTAATTCCCCTTAATATCTACTCAGAATCCGACTCATCACCGTCAATTATTGTTACGGTGTCACTAACACCCGTACGCACCTACTTGTATGGGATATGAGATGATTCAGTTCATTATTCTGAGTTAATATCAAGTGGAATTTTCCATCGCAAAAGTATAGAATTGAAAATAAAACATCAAAATGTCATGAATTTTGCGATTATATTAACTCAAAATGATCCCCTCACCGATGTCACTAACACCCTGTATGTAATGCACATTGATATTAACATTGTAGTCTACGCGGCCGTGTACGCGACGTCATCTTCATATAATTACCGACATTCGGGCAATTCCCAGAGATGACTGGCACGAATTAACGACACTACTATAAATAAGTACCTATTTTTGTAGATATGTAAAGGTATATGGAAGAGAATACGTTTGTCTTTCCATCGACTTCTCCTACATTTCCATCAACGTCGCCGAGACCTACAATATTGGTTTAAATGAGTAATCACTGTGACGGCGGCTTAGAGAGTCCATTTGGCCATCTGTCCACGAATGAGACGGGGTGATTAACGGCATTAGAGCCGGCGAGGGGCGAAGGAGCGTCTCGCGGGCCATGCGCCGCGTACGCTGCTGAGTAACTGAAACAAGGCAACAACAAGAGAAAACCTAATATCAGGGAAGTACCTACATATTATGTAAGCACTTACATAAAACATGGTCGCGTCTACTGCCTTGTGAAGCTGACTTTTCATTGTAATGTGTAACTCTTAGTTACCCACTTAAGAATGAGACGATTACCTATTTATATACGTGCTATCGTCCAATGTAGTTAACATTCGCGTGGAGCCCGCGACACGAGCTCTCGACGTGACGTGTTGTGACGTGGGCTGGCGTGGCGTGGCGGAACGGAGCCGCTCATGTTCCGTAATTCCATTATCCTCCCTCGCGGGGATGTGGGTACGAAACGCGACACCAAATAATAACAATATTTAATTGCATAATGAGTCCCAGTGCTGAATACATCGCGTTATCGCGTCGCCGCACCGACCCTCGCAAATATATGTACTTCCAAACAACTCTTACATTGGATGCTAATTGTTCAGCCGCGTCGCGTCTGCCATACCCGTACGAGCTGAACACCGCCAATGTAAGGCAAGCGATAATGCTGTAGCGACGGCCGCAAAAGTTACAGTTGCCTCGTAAATCCACGATGCGACAACAAGAGCCCCTCCTTCCTGGGAGGACCATCCCCGGCCGATGTTAAATGGTGTCTCACTATGAAACAGCACCAACAACAATGAATAAACCATACAAAATTGTTTCTGGGCACCCTCAGACCTGTTGTCTTATATTTTGTACCGGGTGAGAGCTCCCCATTTGTCTGGCCAAGTAGTTAATGCCATTTGCGGCGTATCTACAATAAGTCACTTCACAAAAACAAAATAGTTAGTCTAGAAGTAGATTGAATGTGCCCCGTAGGAAAAAAATAAAAATCGACACAGAACCCGGCCACCGCCTTCTCCCCTTCAACCTAGAATGTTATATGTACCTAATCAAAAACTGTCCGCACACTCTCGTTGAGTGCTGGAAGACGACCCACATTATTTCACGGCATTAGGGAACCAACGGTGTCTAGAAACACACTTGTGTTTAGTTAGTACTTAGTAACCGTCAATCTTGTACTTGTACATTGCATCTACTTATAGGTATGTTTAATCGAATATAATGTATCCTAGTAAGTGCATCGTGCCGCACCGTTTTCGGTAAGTATTACAAAGGAATACCTCACTATCCTAGTATCTCCTGCATTGTATTATGTTACAATTTGGACAATATAATATAAATTGTAAATGTAACATTGTTATGGTTGATTTCAACGACTCATTGAGTCATTGATTTCATTCCGCGTGTCAAGTACAACCACGCACCACCCTCGCTAGTGGTAGCACAGCAAGCATGACGCTATACCAGTATCTTCAACTCTATCTACCCGCAAATAAAGTTAGAATAGTTGCGAGTAATTGTTGGTAGCAGAGTTGCAAATGTCGACGGTAACCGGCATACCGCCACACTCGGCGCGGTCGCATCTGTAGCATTGACACGCCCCACTGAAGTTCATTATAACAATTTACAGCATAATATATTGCATGGCAGTTAATAAACAGAGCCGGTGGTAATTAAACGATGTGTGCGAGTCGAGTGCGGCCCGAGGGAGAGCGGATGGCTCGCTTTTAGCTCAAAGAACCACTTAAACCTCCATTTGACTTTGCAGCTAAATCTTTGTACAAACTAAACCGAACCTTTCTGCGAGTAGCTTCAGTAAGGAGGGATAGAGGGTGCGGTGTGCCGCGGAGCAGTGTGCAGGTAGATACGATCACAAAGCGTTGTTCAAACCCGCAGCTCGCGGCTGTGTTTGCGCGGCGCATGCGGGCCGCTGTACACCGCCTACACCGGAGCACTCGCACAAACACTAGGTGATTGCGGGAATTCACTTAATGTCAGGAAAAAGGTCGACATTCCGGTAGGCGGCGATTATCGTCGGCAGCGCGTGTCGCGGCGCCGCATTCGAGACCCTTTTTATCGGTTTCCGATACAATACTGATCCTAAACCCGCTAGTTCTTTTTTACTGTTCCGCGCCCAAATGTGACAGCGAAGCATTTATGGTTCAATATACAAACCTTCGGCGAGTGTCGTGTCCTCCCGGAGTCACTCCCGCCGCATATGATACGAGTCGGCAGCCTTCGAGGTCACGCCGCTCATATTCCAAACAAATGAACCAATCACACTCTCGCGCAACCCTGTGGAGACGACAATAGCTTTATTTTCTTTGGCGTTATTTGTTCCCCGAGATATTTTCCCACAATATCGTTATTCTCGTGTTAGCGGTGCGCGCGTTATTTATGTGGTAATGCGTGTGCTCGGGACACTCGTTATCACCGCCCCACATTGTGTGAGATAGCGCGCAATATACGGAACGATTACCATAATCTAGACCTCTAGGCTCACTTCGTTACAAATGAATTATGCCTTGAATACAAGACTATTATTTCCATTGCTCTGTAATTTTCTTCGTGTACATTTCCTCTAGATTAGGAACGTTGTTTAATGAAATGCTCGGAGTAATGAGACTATAAAGGGGGAAATTGAAATATAAGTGAGTCATAACAGCGTAATAAACAATGTTGTACAAATGGCCGGCGGCGGACGGCCACTGCAAATCACCAGCGATGTAAACCTGATGAACGACTAGCTAGTGCTGCGCGACCGGCGGGACGCCCCGCGCGCCCCTTGCATGTGCCTCTGTCTGCTGTCGTGTTACCATATGATAAAGAGAGACATATACAACAGAACTCAAATCATCTTCAATTTTAAGGCCTTTTATAAAGAAATATTGTTTGTAAATTATAATTCTTGAGCAGCTGACTTTATTTGCTGGAGGTAGTTAGGTACTTATGATAAAAATATCTCAGGTAAAAAGTGCAATATTAGCCTTTGCTAATATTGCACTTTTATCATCACAAGTTCCTTCTAACAAAATGGTAATATCTTAAGTTAACTACCCATAAATTTCTTTCCGCTCGCGAAATAAGTGGCGATAATAACCTGTCAGCGCGTAGTTCAGTGCGTAAGTTATTGACGACGTGAACGTACCTAACTCGCGTGACCCGCGCCCGGAGGTGCCCGCTCGTGGGGAACATCGAGACATTCACGTGAGCACCGCCGGCGGGCGGCGTGGTCGGCGCGCGGCCGCCGGCGCGGGCGGCCGCTCCGTCCGTAATCCCGCCGCTCTGCAGCGGATCACAACCCCTCCCCCGAGACGTGCGTCTCGCTCAACTCTAATTTAAATGTATTGTTTTCTTTTCCCGACTCTTTTTCATGGCTTTTTCTTAGGAACCCTCTTTTAATCTAATGAGATTTAGCCCTTTGGTATACGACCAATACTGTTGACTGTGACAGAGTGGTTTGTCTTTACCTTTGGTGCGATACCCTTGAAGGAAGACTTAATACAAATTCAAGTTTAAGCTCATTTAAGTTAGCAACTTAAGACGATTACGAGCCGTGAGAGCTCGGAGCAAGTATCCTCATAACGCGGTGAATGGGGAAGTTTGCGGGCGGAGTGAGGGCGGGCGCGGGGGCGGTATACCGCGGCGAGGGATATTGGTGATACTTAGTGCTGGATTCCAATAAAGAATCCCATAATAGTGCCCTTACAGGATTCCTGTTTGTATTTTCTTCTACTTTTAAAACCGCTGTAAAAACATCAGGAATGCAATAAATAAAAATCTTACAAGTTATTTACTCAAGCAGATACCTACAACAACAAGCAACGCAGGTTTGTCCGTGAAACTTTTAGTTGCAAAACTCGGTTTATTATTTACTATCCTTCTAAATAACTGCCAAGATGGATGTAATGATCCAAGAAGATTGTTGAAAGAAATGTGAAACAAATCGCAAGGTGGAGACTCGGGTGTGATCCGTGATTACCAGAGAGTCGTCTGTATGGTAATGGAACAATAATAAATATACTAGGAGGACTCGCGACGTTTTTCCCGCCGCGATATGAGGGCGCTACAGTCGCTTTAAATTGAAAATAAACATATCTCCTCGCCTCTTGTGCCGGGATTAAATAAATTCGGTGAAGTTGGTCGTCGTGCGTCGCCCCTCGTGGCGCGCGCGGTCTGATGACCAGCGATCAAAATTTTGTCCACGTTTTATTCTTGCATTCGATTTTGGCTCGTGTTGTCTACTTGAAACATGTTAGGCCCAGATAATGCCGCCGCGTGTCGCCGCCGCCGGCGCGGGCGCAGTGACGCGGAACAGACAGCGCTCCTCCCGCCGCCGCCGATAGTTCCGCCTCCGATCAGCTGCCAACATTACTGTTATGGTTACGAGATTTGTTGCCTCACCTCGACGGGATAAAATTTGGTTTTTTATTCATTCATTTGCGTCGATGCTCCCTTGCATTCCTATCGACCGCCAATGTCAATAATGTGTAGTACATTATCCGTTACCAATGAATGTGACGGATATAAAATGGGTGTCAGCTGATGAAGGCGAACAAGCATAATGATTTCCCCGGCGTGCCCCGCCCCGCGCCCCGCGCCCCGCCGCCCCGCGCCCCGCGCACATCATACAAATTGAAAAATCACAATGAGATGTCGGGGGAACATTATTCTGATACATTTTTTGCCTAACAGATGAACTCGACTTCTGCAGTAATAGATTTGTCCCCTCAAAGGGTCGGCAGGCGGCTGGGTGTCGATATTAAATTCCTCTTCGTTCGTTCTGATTTGACGGCCCATAAAATTATTTAAGCTGCAAAAACATTGATTGATCGATAATGATTCTTTCTCTTGCATTTTCAAGTTTGTAGGTAATTAAAATTCGGAAATTATTTTCACATAAGACAGAAACTTTCAACAAAGTAGAGAAATTAAAACATAATTAATAAATAAGTAACTGGACAAACTGACATCGACAAACATCAACGTCAGCCCAGGACAGGGCACAACTAGTGCACATGGAGACAGATCGCGGTGGTTGTGATGCAGTGGTCCTGTGTGGACCTGGACGATGTGTGCGACGGACGACAGCCGGACGGCGGCGGCGGGTGGGCCGCGGGAATTGCACGCTATTCATCAACTACGGTTATCATAATATCATCTATCGTAAGTGCATGCATACAAATAAGTTTTTCAGATAACAAATAAGACGTTTTATCTCGTTCTGTGTAACTCAGTTGAATTGAAACACATTATTATAATGGTATAAAAGGCACAGCTGCTATGTAGGTAAGTACATATAAAAAATCATACGTCATTGAAAATTCACCCAGTCCTGACGGCGAACTTCTAAAGAGGAAAAAGTGACTACGTAACTTTTGTGACGTCTCTTTTCAGATCTAATCCATGTATACATAAACAGCATATAATACGTCCCACTGCTGGGCACAGGCCTTCCCTCGACTAACTAAAGGGGGTATGAAGCATATTCCACGCCACCGCTCCACTGCTGTTTGGTGGAGGTGTTTTGTGACGGCTAACAGCCCGGACGAACGGCTTAACGTACTCTCTGAAGCACGGATCATCCTCATTGTCGAGGCAGATAACCTATAAATATAATTGAAATTAGGTATGGTACAAATTACTTTTAAATAAAATACCGAGAATGAGTCCGTTGCGGTGGCGCTGGCGTCCGAGCCTGATGTATGTCCGCGAGCACCTATCCGCCAGTACGGGCGGCGTGCGGCCCGATGATAAGGCACATCCACAGGCGCGACGTCGCCACAAACGTAACATAACATAAACTCATGATTATATTCCCAATTGGGCTAACCAGAGGTACATCCATCGCAAGATAAACCCACGCCTCACCGAGCTTTCTGTTTAACCGACGTGATAGGTGCACCACCACAATAAAGCGTCTTGAGAACATGGTACAACTTCACTTGTTTTGCAAGACTGTTTGTGACTTCGTGGGCATCAATAGAGCGCCTTGTATGGAACATAAAATACTATCGGATAACATGTCGTGCAAAATCAAATTAGATGCACTGTGATTTCGCGATTTGTGTTCAAAACAACTTTGCATTTTGTCCCTTGAAAACAATAAATTATTGTACCCTTTCTATCGAAGTGTGAAAGTATATGGGTTGTGGGAGAATAGCGGAGGTCCCCTTGTAGGGGTCCGGGCAGACGCGGCGGGCGGCTGGCGAGGGTCGCGCGACAATGCGCCGCAATCTTAATGTCTTCATTGATAACCTTTGCAACACAAATGGCCTGACTTGTGGGTCAGTGAAATATAATGTATCGAATATAGGATTTGGACATAATCTGTTACCTCTCTGTCAAATAGCTACCTATCATTTTATTTATCAGTCGTCTAAGTAACCAAATCAGTGATATACTTATTAATATGATAAGGTATTAAGGTAAGTAGGATTATGTGTTTTTCCTTTTTTTTTCATATTACTTATAGCGGCGTCTTGTATTCCATTTTGATATTTTTATGTATCATTTTCTTTAACCCTAAGGTTGCCTGAAAGAAATTGCTATTTAAAAATTAGGCCGCCAATTGTATTTCTGTTGTCATTTTGTAATAATAAAGTGTTTGTATTGTATGCCCCAGATTTTGTCGCGACTTTAAGCTTAGATACAATCGACAAAATCTTGATCGCCTGTTTGTGTTTATATTTGGGAATACTGCACCGTGAGCGAATGAGCTCCGGCGATATGGCCGATGGAGAGAGAAGTAAGTGAATATCCGATTTGTTTCACATTAGTTCCATCCGTAATGAGGTGTCCCTTTAATCTGAGCACACGCGTCACCGCGCAGTAGAGTTAATGGCTTATGTTACTCGTGGCGCGCATGTCGCGTCGACGCACAATGTCGCGCGGCGTCGCCGGCGCGGTGGGTGTTGTTACTCGACAGCTGCGTACACTGTACACTCATCTCGCCGGATTACATCGCTCTTCAAACGCCGGCTTTCATGCCTGTACAAATCCACAGACGAATAGCTGCTCACATAAAGCGCCTAAATAGAGCCCTTTATTGCAAACTTGGGATAAAGGCTGATAATGAACGCGGCTCAGGATGAACATTGACTCTACATGTGACATTATCACGTGTAGCCTCGCATAAGTAATGCAGTTACCGTGAGCGCACTAATTTAGCAAGGTAGCAGCGCGCCTCGCCGCGGCTGCGGCGCGGGCGGCGCAGGCGGGCGCGAGCGGCGCGACCTCGCCTCGCTTTGATATGCAAATCCGCGCGACATTCTCCGCGACGTGTTTTTACTTTTTCTGCGCTCGCGAGAGCTTCCTGTTTATTCACTCCCTTTATTGCTTTCAGAGAATCGAACGGAATAAGGAAGTTGAGATAACGACGTTATTGGATGAGTGAACGAGTTCGTGTTTCGGCTAATATTGTGATTGATGCCACGTCGCTCGTCGACCTACACTCGTTACGTGAAATTGGGCATGAACGTGGGAACACAGCTTCTGTAACGCGGAGAAAAATCTCGTAAAAACTCTAAAAAAATGGGCTTAATTAACGCTCTTGTGTACACTTTTATTTAGTTTGCTATAACGAAGCTCGTTCCTCGGAACTACGTTGTAAACGCGAAAAACTTGATCAGAGCTGCTTGTAAAATAAAAACGGTGTTGTGCGGCGCGCGATCATTTACAAGGTATTTGCTCGTGCGATATAGTGGGAACGTAATCGTTGCAGGATATTACCTTCCGAAAGATGTCCAGGTCGTCAGGCCACGCCGCCCCTGGTGTGTGTAGACGTTGACACCATCGCATGACCAACCTCTGAAATCGACATTCAGCGTACTCCTGACGTGACTATTAATAAAAACTATGAACTATCTTGTATTTATTTCCTGTGTATGCAATAAAGTATCTGTTATGCTATGTTATGCGTAAATACATCATGTTATTTAAATATCATCGAGCAATATATTGGATAAAATGGATGGATATTGATTTGACCCACTACTGCCCAGTTGATATAACAGTCAATGAAGTGGTCAATTTGATTTAGTAGTAGATTGAGTCTATGATAGCAGGGCGGCGGTGTGAGGCGACATATTGGGTGGTATCGCGACATTAGCATGCCTGCTTGTGCCTGTTATACTCGAGTGTATACAAGTGTCGGCGGCGCGCCAACACCGCGCGGAATGCCAATACCCCGCGACTCGCGACTGTCGATCCATGCTGGGTCGCTACATGTTGAACTGCTGACACTAATACCGTCTGTTATGTACAAACTATTTCATAATTTCGTATAGGTAGGTTGATGTGTGCTACCTGTGTTGGCGCGATAGACAACTGCTACAAATAAATTCATAAGCTACGTAAGGGCTGCAACAGCGAACTGCTGTTTGGCTTAAAAATGGTTTACATTGATTCATAGATCTCTGCTAGTATGCCTATTTTGTATTTGATGTTTCAATACCTCAGATAGAACAAGTACGCGTAGCAACCAAGGCTGCTACATCAATGAAAATAGAATTTTATGTAAATTTTATTCAAAACTACGCGATCCGACCTCGCCACCTAATATAACAATCACGAGCCCATTAAAGTGTAAAAGAGGAAGTTTTAGTGGTCTCATGTATTTGCTAGTGTCAAAAAGCGTGGGAGTAATAAAATGCAAAACCAACAAACTAGTCAGTTTGGAACACTCGCCCGCCCCGCCCCGCCCCGCCGCCACCGGCGTCGCCCCGCTACTATTAGCAACTCGCTCCACGCGCCGCCGCCGCTCACATCACACTAACTCACCTACTTGGTTTTAAAACTGTGGATGGCTCTATTTTGCCTGACTAAATAATAAGGTCCGACATTTAGATTCGTTTCATTCCAACTATCAGGGCAAAATAAAAATGTAATGATATTAAATTATGAATCGACGATGAAATGTGCTGCGTTGCGTAATGAGAGCATCAGTTAGTGTGGTCGATAACAGGTTAGTGCGCGTGTATCGGCGGCTCGTAACCCGTCCGTCGCTCGTCCCACAGACGTATCGCGGTACTAACATGCTTTTATATTCCTTGATGACGTCATAAAAGCTTGTACCTATCGATACTTTTAAACTCATAATAAGAGCGGTATAACATATTACTTACCACATATTACAATCACACTTGTGATCTAATGTTGTGTGTTGTGACCTAAATTAGGTAGATCTAAATTATATGGTGTCGGTTCAGTATGCATTTGTGTAGGCCGTGTTAACGGGCTCACACCTCAAGATGAAGCCTGAGCACGCAGCAGTCGCGCCGTGAACAAATAAAAATTACAGCGGGGGTGCGTCCGGAATGCAAAGTGTGTCCTCACGCGCCCCGCGATAAAACTGAAATCGCATATTCCGGGCGCGTGACGCCGCGACAATCAGCCCGCGCCTTTATCTCTCTCATTACCGGCTGCCTTTGCACACCAAAGGAAATAAATTGTTACCAAACAATATTTATTTCAAACAAGTCCCTCAAAGACGCCTTCCTTAACTTTTCTACATTTTCATAAAATAAAAGTATAACGAACTTCTTTGCCTCAATAGAGGCTACGACCCACCTTTCTCCGTCGTCCTTTGTAAGGGGCGTACTTACCTACTTATTTATTAAAACATCCTTTTCAGTAAAAAAAAAACTGATTAGATTTTAATTAAAATGTAAGTAAAACTTATAATTCAGTGCTAAATTATTAAGGGATTTTTATTCGTTCTGCAGTAGTATTTTTGTGCGATTTCATGGCAATTAGTCGACATGTGGAGGCTCGTTCCCAAGCAAGCAGCCGCGCCGCCCCGGTTGCTTGATTGTGGCGCACTGGCCGGCGACCGTGCGCTCGACCGACTTCGCCCATATCGAGCCTTAATACTGTTTATTTTGATTTTTTGACATGAAAATATCAGTTTTAAAAAGTAAGTAAGTATTCAATGTATGCAAGTGCGCATTTTACGATCACAATATGATGATAACGGTACAGGATGTGCCAGTAATATCCACGTGGGCGGTGCTTCGGCTGTGGCAGGTTGTTAGAGTCGTCGCAGGTTGCTCGCGGGTGGGTGCAGGTTGCTGTATGCAGCGCTCGGTAGTGAACCCGGCACAAAGCGAGGCCTGTTAAACCCGCCGCTATTACCGCCTTCATGTTATATTACTTGTTAGTTTTAGCTTTTTGCTCCAACGACGCAGTTTTAAGTGCTACCACTTTTATTTTAATACCGGATTTCATTAATACTAGGAAAACGTTAGCGCAGAAAATTGTCATGCGCAAATAATCACAACAAAAAGTGAATCTCGTGTGAACTTTGATATTACCGTTAAGTAGATAAGATTGTATTTGTCAAACGAAGATAAGATAGGTATAAATAAGATCTATTGAGATATTTCCATATTTACCTACACCGATATCAACATGCTCTTGAGATTTGCTGCAGAATCAGATTGGTGGAGCGCGACAGTGACACGAGTGGATATTTTGTTGAGCGGTTGTCAAGTGACGCGACCTCGCGCGCGGACATTTACGTCTTAATTTTCTCACTTATTACATACCTATTATGAATATACTTTAATGATATGTTATACAGATATTTTAAATTTCAAATTCCTGGTTAAAAATGGAGCGTGCTTCTGAGCTGTCACTGATAAAAGCAGCTGTGCAGATTCCTCGCCTCGCTGTACCGTCCCCGTGTCTGCAGCAAGGCAGCTCGTCGGCCGCGTCGTCTCGCTGCTCAGTATAATTACTCTAATGACGCCGAAAATAACTTGCAAGACGCGAGTGAAGCGACCGGCGCGACACGGAGCAGCCGCGCGGCGCGTCGCCTCCAATTTGCGAAGCGGAGGTGACGCGCGGCCCGGCGCGCGCGTGATTCTGCAGCGGACGTGTCACTAGTCTGACACTTGCTTGTAATGAACTTACTTAGCTTACAGTCAACACTACACCTTCAACAGACCAAGTTAACGTATATCGTCTGCAATAGACGTAGTTTTTTTTTATGAAAGTAACTAAATGTAAACATTAAACAGCTACCCTTTCTTATATACTTAGACAAAAAGTGCTTGATTGACATGGGAATAACACAAGAACTGTAGCGACTAGCAGATGTGTATCGAAGTTCACCAAGCTTTGGAGACACACTCCAGATGCAGCAAACTTAACTACAACTTAGATCAATTATTTATCCCCTCCTGGCACTGATTTATGTATAGCATATTTGCTTTGTGTTAGTACATGTTAGTAAGTAGGTTTAGGTAAACAAAAACTAAGCGTAGTACTAGCAAGTAGATATTACATCATTTATCATTCCTCTATTCACAGATATTACTGTTTTATTTTACATGTTGCTACAGTTAAAGGACATTTACATAAATTAAAATGCTCGCTACAAAATATTCCCAAGTATTTGCATTTATTATTTTCTTCTGGAAAATATTATTGTATTTTCATGTAGGTAATATTTTATACATACCTACATCTTATAAGTATTTCTTATTACATATGTAAATAAACATAATGTATGTCGTTCGTGTAATGTAATGCTAAGCACGAGGATGTTATGAAGCTAATGGAAGCAGACAGACACGGATGTTGAAACCTGCCGAGTGTCCCGCGCACGCGTCGCCGGGGCTGCGGGAGCGGCGGCGGCGCGGCGCGTGCGACACACGGAATAATTCAGCAGGCGCCGCCTTCGTCGGGCGGGACTTAACTACACAGTACAAACATAACAGCAGCACCTCCATAAAAGTGACTAACTACTTAGAACAGATTGTCGTAAGGATATTGCGATTCGGTAATAGGGAAAATCTATGCAGTCGAACGTCTGGGGTGAAAACATTTAGCTGTTTTATTTATGCCATGTCAGATGCGCCCGTTAGCATTACAAGTAAATGATGTTTTCGTACCGATCGCCCTGTAATTACCGGCAGCAGCCAGCAGGCAGTGACCCGCCGCCCTGCTGGCTGCTGCGAGATGACCCGCCTCATACTTATTATTCCGGAATTACTTAATATTGCAGTCCTAATGTCTTGTTGATATCCTCCTCACAGCCTTAATGCTGGACATTAGGCCTTTTCTAAAGAGATTTTAATATGATTGAAATATAATTATCGTGAATCGTGACCTACTCTTCAAAATCCTCGAAGTTCTAATGAAAAATCATACATAATGTAGGTAGCTCCGGCCAAGTAGTTAATGCCATTTGCGGTAAATCTACAATAAGTCACGTCAAAAAAGACTTGTAGGTAGTAAAGGAACTCAAAACACTCAACAAATATATGTAATGCCTGCTCTGTTACGCGGTCATTTATTTACAATCAACAGCGGACAACAAACAACATGAAATGATGGCTTGGGTTACAAACAAACCTGTTACGGTGAAATTATTTCAGTTATGCAAATGGACGAGGCATTTAGTACAGGTTTGTTACATAATTTCAGCTTACATCTCCCGTGGAGCTGTCATAAATCATGTGTTTTTAAAATCGTAGTGCGCTGCGTGCACGTACCGTCCGCCGTTAGCTGGACGTATGAGAGTGTCGCAGGAAAAGTATATAGTTGTCATATTTATTTTCGTGTGGCATTTATTTTTTGCTAGACGCGTCCTCACCGGGAATCGAAACCAGGACCTCTGGATCGTAAGTAAGCCCAATGGCTCAACAAATACTTCGGTACGGAGGATGTAAACATGGTTAAATACCTACACAAATCATCATCATCAGCCGTACGACGCCCACTGCTGGGCATAGGCCTCCCCCAAAGATCTCCACAACGATCGGTCCCGCGCTGCCCGCATCCAACGGCTTCCCGCGACTTTCACCAGATCTTCGGTCCATCTTGTAGCGGGCCTACACAAATAAAATTACATATTTGTAAGTACATTATTTTTAATTAAACCCTATCGTGGGAGGGTGACGTTTGATCTGGTGTATTAAAATCCCGTCGACATGTTCACACCTCGTTATAATATGGAGATTATCAATTATGTACGTACTTGTAACATTTCGTGTGTGTGTGTGTGTGTGTGAGGAGCGCTCGCCGCCTTCCGTAATGTATGGCTAATTATTTTATGACTCGCTTTCATGTTTGTCTTGATACTGTTGCGTCATGTGCCGCCCTCGATACTCGCGAACATATTACTTCGCTAACTTTATTTCCACTTCCAATGGAAAACATGTTTGAAGAATTTGAACTCAAAAACAAATTTTAAACATAAATGTCTCACTCCATTAGCCCGTAGCCCATAATTATTTATATCAATCAATAGTGTTCTGTGGTCGTATACGGATTCAACACAATAATACACTCATAGAATAAAAAATAATACTACGTATAAGATATCAAGGTGTTCGTTACGCTAGGATAGGAGTATCATGTTCACAACGTGAGCACAAGCAGGGAGGACGGTGCGATGCCAACCTCTAACGTTGAGTATTGGACTCGCAAAGTGTACAACAATAGGTATCCTAAGTATCATACCTAATACTTTCCTATTTGAAAACCGACAGAGGGATTGTGTCCTCTAACATGATGGACTAATGTTATGGGCGATAGGCTGATCCCTTATCACCATAAGGTTCATCATATCCATCTTTGGAATTCGTATCAACAGTGGCTGCAAGTTGTCTTTGATTACTTGTGGCTCTGCCCACCCCATTAGGGATTACGGGCGTGAGTTTATGTATGTATGTATGTATGAAAGATGATACATCGTTGACTATTCATCGACTGCGACGCGCTGTTTATTCGGTGATGTATGACGCCGAAGCTTTGTTTGAACAGTGCTTTTACTTCAATTCACCCTTTTGTTTAATATGTGTACAAAATATTAACCATCCTTTTAATTACATAAAACAGGAGGGTTAACATTTTTGCACATTTCAATGGCTTCAATTAAACACCCGACGAAATTGACGAAATCTGTAACTTCCGGAGGGGAAATAAAAAAAAGATGTTTGCTGGCGGCGCATTACGGGTAATGGCTGCCTGATACGAGCATTAAATATGTAGCGGCCAGCCCTGTCTCGCCCGCCCGCGCCGCCGGGGCCGTTGCTGCGTTTGAGCTAATGTCATATTATATTGATCATGCAAACAACCTGTACACTTTACTGTAAGCTGAAGCAGTAACCGTTAAGAGAATCATTAGTCTCTGTCAAACGACAAAGTTAATATCGCAAATTATTTAAATCCAAATTTTACCAAATAATACATAAAATACTTTATTGAGCACAATGGACAACAGGCGGCCTTATTTTACTACCTTTTTGTATTTTATGTGTTCTCGTAAATGAATTGATTTCATTTGATTTATTAATCATTCAGCAAGTTCTTCCAGGCAACCAATTCGCAATAATTACTTATACCGAGATTCGAAATTGCTTCTAATTTCTCTGTAGGTAATAAGTGTGGGGCGCGTGCGAGACGCGGCGATAGGCCGCGCGCTACAGACGCAGGTGTCGCGGCCCGCGCCCGGCGCGCGGCGGCCTCGTATCTACGACGCACCACCTTGTAAACGAACGGAGGCTAATTCCGCCCTAATACCACCTCGCCTAATCCTTCGTCACTCGTTAGTTAAATTCACATTGCGTGCGCAAAGACGATTTGTTACAGTAACGAGTTGTTACGAGAACACGCCGCTGTTTGGTTTACTAGTTAGTGTTGAGTGTTCATCCGTCTTGATGTGTTTACGAGGGCTTGTGGTCGATACTAATGGAATCATGTTGTTGTTAACCATTTTGTAGTAATTGATGACCAGTCATGTAATATACTTATTACCGCATATGAGTACAACGACTGCACCACCGGTTACACCGATGGGTTTGCCGGCTACAGCCGTCAACTACATAAATAGTTAGTACAAGTTATAACAAAAACTCTCATGCAATGAGTCCAATCACTGGATTGGCGATTTTATCGAATGCTTGACATTCTGCCACGTTAGAGGCCAAATTGTTATTGAAACTATGCAATTTGGAAATTAAATCGAATGTCATCTAAATTGAATCGCGGCCAGTTTATTGTCGAGCTGCGAGTACGTTTTAGCAATCGATGTAAACAAAGCAATCACATTGATTTGTTTGTTATGTATTACAGCAGGCGTGAGCGCGAACAATTTGAACCATTACCGAACAGGTCGCCGAGTGGATACACCCCGGGGACACTCGCTGACCAACACGCTTTAATGTATCATTTATCGACAATTTTTTGTACAAAAATATATGTAGGTAATGTGGATATTTGCTAATTAAAATGCAGATCCGATATTACTTATCCAAAACAAAAAAGCAAAAGTTCAACTATCATATATGAACTTTCTTGCCTTACGCCGTAGGAGAATTCGGGACACGTACAGGTTTTGATAATCTTATTTTCTTTATAACTGATAACTACAAGTAGTATGTAACAGTCGTCCACACGGCACCAGGTACCAGGTATACATAACCCGTGACATGACGTAGAGTTACGAGCGGCTATCTGCTGCGAGCTGCGAGATACCTACACGCAGAGATAACAGCAAACACCAACATTTGCATGCACGCGCGCCGCTAGCAGCTCCAAATGTCGGCCTAGCTTGTGTCGACCTATTACATAGCCATAGTGTAGTAGTAGACATTTCCTTTTGCCCGTATTCATAATAATCATATTCATACTTACTCAGATTAATGTAAAATATGTTCTATTATCACCACCACGTAATGTGTCATTTTGAAATTGAATAATCCGCGAGAAACATCGATATACTCTCAGGCATTCATCGGGCAGGCATTCTATAGTTTTGACGACCTATAATTAATAATATATTTTAATGTAATTGAATTCCGTAATAGTATTTAAAATATAAATTGAATTTAATTGAATTTTGTAATATCTGTGACGTGTAATTATTATTACCAATAAATGACTGTGACTACTCGTTTATTATCAATTATACAGAACAGAGAGTCACCGCGGTCCCGCAAGACACCGCCTTGCTTTGCTTCTCAAGCGGAGGCAGTTCGTTCGATTTTGACTAACGCAGTTGACTCGACCATTACAGACGTTCGTCTAAAAGAAAGCTCGGTAAGGCGTGGGTACTTACTTACTTCATCTTGCGATGACCAACCAAACCCCCAAAACCTCTGACTACCAAATAAATTCATGCAGTTTATAAGTAAAACATTCGCATGGTAGCGCGGCTGGTGGCCGGAATCTCGTATCTCGTATCTCGTCGGGGTATCGACAAGTTGCCGCTAATTACACAAGTAATTACTGCCGGCAGCTCGTCGCGCCGCCGGTAATGATATCCAAACAACTCGCCAGTTTCCTCATAATAATTGTCATCCTGTGTTGTGTTTTCTTCTTTCAACTTTAATCCTATCATTGACAGCATTAATTTCATGTGAAATAAAGACTCGTGATTGGCCAGGATGATGTGCCTCGAAGATGTCACACCGACACATTACCGAGCCAGCTACGGACTCTGGCAGTGTCTAATCTTAATATAGCTAAATTACAAAAAGATAAAAACAATACAATACAATTACTTTTGTATACAATACAATTTTAAAAATATTATGGTTTTCTTATCACACAATTGCATTGTAATGCTGTGTATTAGTGTGTATCTGTAACTGACAGAGATGTGTAACTACTGTTAAAGTCCTACAGGATAAGCGTCCTAGCGGACACTCCTAGTTAGTCTACACTATTTATACTGCACTAGGTAGATGTGTACAAGTATATTGGAGTGTGCATGGGCAATAACTAGTTGGCTTACGGAATGGGTCAGTGTAACAACAAGCTCTCAACAACAAAGCAAAAACGTTTCTATTGTGCGCACAGCACGCGGGCGGCGCGCTACTTTCACCACACATAGATACTTCAATAGCAACATAGCACTAGATCCGTTGGACACCGAGGAGACCCAACAGATAGGCGCACAAAGGCTTATATTCTTTATTCTCGCTCGCCGCCGTGCCGCCGCGTTCGCCCTCGCGCGGAGCTTTCTTTGTGGCGATAAGCCGCCGCCGATACCGGCCGACACTCGCGGCGCCCCGGGCGGCGGCGGCGGCGTGTGAGGGGCGGGTGAGGAACGCGTGCCCCTAAGCGGAACCCCGCTGAGCTTCTTCAGAAAACTATTCAAATGGAAAACGACAAAAACAATTTCATCAAATCTGTATAAAGGGGTTGAAAATATTCCTCCACGACAGTTTTAAAATCAATCGTAATATTTATTGACGAGACAGCGCACGCGAGCTGCCGGCTCGTGCGACCTGCAACGCGTGATATAAGTCTGTGCTCGGCGGCATAAAATTGGCAGCGCAATAAAATCTCTCGTATTTCAACAAATGGCGTCGTAATTCGGAGCTACGGCCGGTGTCGGCGCGTGCGGCGGCCGCGGCCGGCGCCGGAAGCGGAAGTCGTTACTCCCCCCCGCCGCCTCCGCCGCGGCCGCCGCTGTCCCCGCGCCCGCAGTATATCTGCAGCTCAATGCCACCCGCACGTGAATGGTCACCCGCCCTCACCTATTGCCGCCCCGTGACGTGTGTCGCACTCAATAACACTTTAACGAACTGTATGACTCTAGCAACAAGCTCGCGCCACAACACTAATAGGTAGTTGCCACGTCCCTGATTACGACATTTATCTGTACAACATACTTCATAAGACGCAATTTATAAGAAAATTATCCCCACGATCGATGATATTCATTTTTGTTTGTATTTTTGTAAAAAAGCAGAGCTGCCTACCAATTTCTTCAGGGCTTTAATAAAAATATTTTATCCTTTCCAAGTATCTATCGACTATGTGGGTAATGTTACCAGGTACCAGGGTTTATTCCAAGAGGACGACCAGAAACATGATCGACGGATGTGTCTCCGAAAACGACACGTCCGAATAATAAATGCCAAGAGAGAGAAAGAGTATCTATCGAACAAAATCTGTATAGTCTATGTCTGATAATAGTGTTTATGACATCGGTAATAATTTTGAAATTAGTCTAGTTAACTAGTAGATACGTATTTATTTATCTTAACTGCCAGGAGTCATCATCCATGCTTGTGGTCCGTGTCGCCGGGCGTGCGGCCCGTGCCCAGCGGCTCGTCGCCGGCCGCATGCGGGGCACGCGCGCTCCCCCGCACCCCTCACTCCACCGCCGCTTCTCTGATTACATGTACGGGATCCCATTTCAATCTCCTGTGCCTGCACAGCCCTTCATACGTTTATCTATACGCTTCCACTACAAAATGTTTACCAATAAAATATTTTTATGACAAACGATACGTTGTGCTAAATTGTTCTGTTATCTGCTATGTGGGGTAGTGAGGTAAATGCAAGAACGGAGCCTTCTGATGCATGAAGCATCTGGTGTAGTAAGCATGTCCCTTAGAAAGGCTCACAGATTCCGTCAGGTGCATCCTGGGCAATCTGCGAAACATGCCGAGTAGTTATTAAACACTACGGCGGGTAACTCTTTCATAGATGATACCTAATTGCATTTCTATAAAGATCTCAAGAGGCTCGATGTTTTCTGAACAGACAAATTAATTAGGCGGAAGTCACGGCGTGGAGCAGCCGTCATTAGGCAGCCGGCGCAGCGGCCGCTGATGAATATTTACATGCAGGACACACGTCGCACCCCGCGCACCCCGCGTGACCCTCGCCGGTAGGGCAAAGCTTTATCGTAATTGAAGGACGGTTGATTCTCGGCCTTTATGGGGAAACTAATTTATTTGTCTCGATGACATGTCGTTCTATTTGGTTTTACTCCATAAACACTGTATGAACGGTTGCAAGAAAGTATGTTTAAGATATTTAAATGAAATATAGTATTGTCTGTCATATTTTTATTGAGAAATTTGAGTTTTTAACATAGTTTATGTTAATAATATAAATTGCTTCACTAGCATCAATTAGGATCTAGACAACCTGCTTACATACCAGTCTTGGCGCGTGCGCCCCGTCTACGTGCACGCGTGTGACGTCACGCGGCCGCACACTAACACACTACTCTATAATATGTACACGGATCTCCGTGTCGTTCTGCTTATTGCTGTGAGTCGCACCGTGTGCACGGCGCAGCACGAGCATTGTACGTACCGTTCGCTGGTCACGGCAATTACGACAACTTACCAAGTATAGAGACAAAAAGCCGTTGTGGAGAGTAAATTGTATAAATTCTTGGAATAATTTTAACTATTGCTATTATTTACAAAACTAATGTACATTTTATTATACATACGGACAGAATATTTACATCGGCAGTAGTGACCGGTAACGTTATGTGACTAGAAATTCGACTAAGTATATTTGGCAAGTTATTACTTTATTTACCTGTTTTATAATTCGTTTAGTTACTCATATTTTTACATGTTTCGTTTCCAACTGCAATACTTTACAATAAATTATTAATATCAATAAATATTTTCATAAGAGAGGTGCCGGCGGTGGAGTGCAACAGACGGGCGGCGCCCCCGCCGGCTGTGGACGGCGCGGGGGCGGCCGCTTCACACAGAATACATGGTATTCAATCAATTTCACAACAAGTTTGCTACAATAATTTGACTAAGCGATTTGCAAGTTATGACAAATAATTACAAGTACTTGACTAAACTTACGTCGCGGTCGAAGCATGGAAAGGTCTGAAATTCTAGACCGTCTCATATTAGTAAGAGGATTCATATACAATAAAAAATGTAGGCTATAATGAGTGCAGGCGGCGGATGGCGCGGAGTGGCGCGGAGTGGCGCGGAGTGGCGCGGAGTGGCGCGGAGTGGCGCGGAGTGGCGGTGCGGTGGGGGCGCTCAGCGCGCGTCGGCGTGCGCGCGCAGCCCGCCGGGCGCCAGGCGCGCGTACTCGCGGCCCGAGCGCGGCCGCAGCGACGCCGTCACGCCGGCGCTGCGGGGACGACACAGATTCAAACTCAAACTCAAGCTCTCTCAAATAAAAAAACTCAGGCTCAAATTCTAACATATCTTTATTCAGAAGGTAACATAGTTAACAAACGTGTCATCCGCCTAAAACTACGGCAGGTTCTTACAACCAGTATAGTCGGGGAAAAGAAACTGCAAGAAAAACCTCGACACAGAGCCATAGATTAAGGAATAATGCAGGGCTCTAGATTTTATTTAAAAATACTTAAATCATAAATTGTTGTTATACAGTTTAGTAATTTGACTGCCTAATATCAGTTTTAAATCAGAAATGCGATGAAAATTTAACACTAATTAATAAACAAAGGACTACTTTTGGAAAAAGAATTCCATGTTTTTAAAATAAAATTAATTTTAATTTAAATTTTTAGCCAAATAAAAAATATTTTGATTTGAAATGGCCAGTACTGCAGAACAACGGTTTCATAGGTAAAGACCTATTTTTTTTAAATACTATACCTTATAATAAACTTTTTTATAAAATTTCTGTTTAATTACTGACCTGTTCGAAAGTAAATTCTGAGCGTCAAAGGGACACTAGTCAGCGCTATACACACCTTTACACGGCAGGTACTCACCGCATCGTGACCGGCGTGTCGCTCGACGAGTGCGACGAACACAGCGACAGCGTCTCGATGTAGTCCGACATGTCCGACGTGCCGCTGGACGTGCTGCGGGAGTCCTGGCCGCTCACCGGCCCACCTGCGCGCACACGCGTCACCGGTTACTCCTCCGTCTTTAATAAAAAATCGTCGTAAAAATCGGGACGCGATCGGGAAAACGAACCTCTCAGCGGGCGCAGCGTCAACAGCGGCACCTCGGCCTCGGCGGACGAGGACTTGGTGTCCTCCCGCGGCGGCGGCGCGCGCGGCGCGTCGCTCGAGCGCGGGCGCGGCGGGGGCCCGCGGGCGGGGGGCGTACGGGCGGGGGGCCCTCGGGCGGGGGGGCCGCGGGCGGGGGGGCGGCGGGCGGCGGCGCGCGCGTGGCGGCGGGGGGGCTCGCGCGCCGCGGCCGCGCGCAGCGAGCACGAGGACACGCCCGAGTCGTTGGAGCTGGACGAGTCGCGGTTGCCGGCCGCGGCGGGCGCGCCGCCCGCGCGCGCCGCGGCCTCGCGCCCCTTGGACGCCTCCGAGCTGTCCACGTCCGACAGCTTGCCGTCGGCGGCGGCGCCGCGTGCGCCCGCGTCGCGCAACGTCTCCAGCGACGACGCGGAGCCGCCGACGCTGCCGGAGCCGTCGAACTCCTTGACGTCGTCCAGGAAGCGCGACGAGTCGGCCGAGCTGGAGCGGGGGCGGGCGCGGGCGGCGCGGGGCGCGGGCGCGGCACTGGCGCCCAGGGACGGGTTGCTCGCGGACTTCTCGTCGAGCAGGCGGCCGCCGGGGCTCTTGGCGAGGTGCTTCAGCGTGTGGAACGCGAACCCGGCGATGGGCGACATCGGCGTGTACCCCGCCGGCGGCGCGCGGCTGTGCTCCGGCTTGTCGCCGCCTATCGCGTTCGGCTCCATCATGAGGTACTCGTCGTCCGATTTAGTGGCCGAGGAAGGTTTCGCCGGATACTTACATTTCGTGCAGGAGCCGCGGTTGTCGGCCACGAACGTTGTCGGCTTCAAATTGGCACTGATCGCGTTCAGCTCGGTCTGCGTCACGCCCGCCTTCCTGAGCATATCCTTCGCGTTCTCGTAATATTCCAACGAGAGGGCGAAGTTCAGGTTTTCGTAGTGTGCGAGCGGTCCGTTGTCGACTTCGACCGTCTCCCCGCTGCAGGTTTTTCTCCTCGTCTTCCGCGAGAAGTCAATGGTGGCGTAGAGCGCGGCCGCGTCGGGCGTGACGTTCTCCTTGTCGCAGGTGGAGGGCTCGCTGCGGGCCGCGCCGCGGCGGCAGTAGGGCAGCTTGATCCACGTGTTGGCCCAGTCCGTCACGCGCTGGCACGCGCATGCCGCCGCGCGCAACTCCTCCTCCGCCTCCACCACCGTAGGCTCGCGACGTTTCTTCCCGAATTTAAGTAAACAACCGCACGGCTTCTTCAATATGAGCGTGTTCGCCGTCGAACTTCTGGTGATTCGAAACAGTTCGTCATCGAAACATTCTCTTAGTCTTTTCGGCGTATCGTAATATTCGCCTTCGACCTGTCGACAGTAAAGTAAAGCTTAAAAATTACATCAAATCCACAGTCAATCTAAAGTTAGCACGAAATCAGCGTAACCATGATTTACCTCGGTAGAGGGAACCCTCGGCACATCGTAGTTTTCATAGGGACCGATTCCCGAGGACTCTCTGTCATCGAGCGTGTGACAGGAACAGGAACGCGGCAGGTCGAGCCGCGCCGGCCGCGCGGGCCGCTCGGGCGGCGCCGTGACGTCACCGGGCCGCGTGACGTCACCGGGCCGCGTGACGTCACCGGGCCGCTGGGGCGGCGGCGCGCGGGGCTCGGCCAGCGCCTCCATGGTCCAGGCGGGGCTGAAGTGCTGCGCGCCCGGCGTCAGCGCCGCCGTGGACGAGCGCGACATGGCGCCCAGCTTCGACATGCAGCTCATGCAGCGCTCCAGCGCCACGCCGCCGTTACTTGTAGTCGCCGCCAGCCCACGGACTGACGCCGTGTCCTCTGCGCCCGCCTCCGGCCGCATCGACATCCAACTCGCTTCGCTGCCACTCGGTGGCGGACTCTCTACGCCTGCGGACCACATAAATATGGTTAGTATGTCAAGAATTAGTAGAGATAACCTTCTACTTTTCATACATCGCCGCCGCTCACTTTCCGTTCTTCTCGATGCCAGAGTAGGGCGGCGTCGCGGGGACAGCCGGCCGCGCGCAGCGAGCTCGAAATCCCGCAGGATGTCCTGCGGTCGGTCCGTCACCAGCACGTGCAGACCCTCTGCCTTGCCGCACAGTGAGCCGCCCTCGAAGCAGAATCGCCCATCGACGACGCCGTATCGCCTGGGAACGAAACGTTCAGGTGAAATCCATGCGACCAAAGACAAGACTAAACGAAGGAAGGTCTCAAATCCGCACCTGAGATGCTGCAGCTCGAAGAGCGCGAGCAGCCTCGGCGGCGCCCCGGCAGTGAGCGCGGCCCTGTTGCCGCGCAGCAGCAGCCGCGCGGGCCCGGCCGGCAGGGCCCCGCCGGCGGCCGCCAGCAGCACGGTGTGGCTGCGCGCCGCGCCCAGCGCCGCCGCCACCTTCACCTGCCACTGCATGAGCCGCTCGCGCGTCTCGAAGGCCAGCACGGCCACGAGGTCGCGGCACACGAGCGCCAGCGTGTTGGAGTGCTTGTCGAGCGTGAACCCGCTCTCGGCGCCGACGAACTGCTCCAGCGACAGCGCGGCGCAGCACGCCCCGCGCCCGCCGCCCGCCCCGCGGCCCGCCCCCCGCGAGCTGCGGTACAGCTGCAGCTGCACGCAGTCTGCAACACGCCCCACACGCCCCACCTCACTGCGGGCCCTCACACACGCACTACTCGCGGACACACTATCGTTTGCTTTTGTAAATTCAAAATTGATAGATTCTTGTCTGCTTAGTAGTAGGTAGTTAAGATTAAGGTAACTTTAAACTATTTGAGAAAGTCATATCAATTAGCTGTCTACTTATTAAGTGTAAGTACTAATTAGTAACCTCCTTCGTTTTGAAGTCGGTTAAAAACAAATGTCACTTCCAGTATTTCACTACGTAATAAGAATACAGATCAACAGTGTCCTCGGCGGCCCGTGACCGGACCGGAGGATGTTTACAAGAAGCTACTGTATAGCAAGGAGACGTCGTGTGACGTGTGTGGCCCCGGCACGCGGCCGAGTGACATCTGCCGCGGCTCGTAAACACTACGTCAGGATGTCGTACTCGTTAAATTACGGTAATAAACTACTTATAAAACATCACTTTCAACTTTGTGTTGAGTGTTTATATTGTTTAACAGTTGCTGTTGCATTGGGTAAGACCTATTTGCTATGAGACTCATTTTTCGCGTTCAATAAAGCACCGGCTGCACCGCACGTGGGAATTAATTAAGAACGTCTCCTGGCTGCGGAGATTAACGCGGGTGATCTGTTTGTGTAAATGAAACGAGTGAGAGCAGCGACAATGGCGGCGCCTCACTCGGTGGACACGACGAGTAGTACACTAAATTGTTAGAAAATATTGAATTAAATCATTAACTTTTAGAAGTTTCTTCTATTCGGTGCTCACATGCACATGTGTATAACAAACCGCAAGCCTAATCACGAGCAGTGCGCGTGACGTATGTCACATGATGTGACTGCAATATGTATGTGTATGTTTGTACATGTGTGTGTGTGTGTGCGAGTGTCTCACCTGCCACCGGCGACAGCTTCCGCATGACGCACCACCGCGACTTCCACTGCGGACAAACACACGTCATCACGCGCCCGCATTACAACAACACTACACACACATTGCTGGATACATTGTAAAACACTTACGTTATTATCTGTAATACAAAACAATTCAATGCACGCTAAACATACAGGACGAATTATACGACAATGTCGTACAAGACAGTGTGGATTTCCATGGGTCCCTTGTTGGGCGCCAATAATAATAAAGATTACACCTGACACTCACCTTCTTGCCATCGCGGAACTTGACGGTGCCCTCGATGATGGTGTTCTCGTCCGCCATTATGACGTCACTCCATCCCCACCCCCCCACACACGCGCACACACACACTGACACTTGTCACTCGCTGGACACACCGACCACCGTCATCGCATTCACCACACTAGGGTCTTTAACATTTAATCGTTACAACACTAAATCACTGGGTAACATGTCCCAAACAGCCAACTGCAGCTTCCGCTCTACCTGAAACAACGAAACAAAATGTAAGCTAAATATTATACAAAATGAAATACTGATTGGCCATTTTACACAATTTTGCGGTACCTTATTAAATTAATTACGGTAATGATTATCTTTTTGATCAAGTTTCGGTAGGTACTTATTCATAATAATAATTATCCTTCACTGTATCACACTTAAGTCAAGTCCAACTTCGAGAAAGAGATCTCTCGTCGGATCCAACTCGGATGGGCAGCGTTCGGGAAGCTGCGGAATATCTTCTCGTCCAAAATACCTCAGTGTCTCAAGACGAAAGTCTTTGACCAGTGCGTGTTGCCAGTGATGACCTACGGCAGTGAGACGTGGCCGCTTACTATGGGTCTCGTGAGGAGGCTCGGTGTCGCTCAGCGGGCAATGGAGAGAGCTATGCTCGGTATTTCCCTGCTCGATCGAATCAGAAATGAGGAGATCCGCAGGAGAACTAAAGTCACCGACATAGCTCGAAGAATTGCAAAGCTGAAGTGGCAGTGGGCAGGACACATAGCGAGGAGAACCGATGGCCGATGGGGCGGAAAGGTTCTGGAGTGGCGACCACGTGTCGGACGACGCTCAGTGGGTAGGCCCGCTACAAGGTGGACCGACGATCTGGTGAAGGTCGCGGGAAGCCGCTGGATGCGGGCAGCGCAGGACCGATCGTCGTGGAGATCCTTGGGGGAGGCCTATGCCCAGCAGTGGGCGTCATACGGCTGATGATGATGTTGATGTATCACACTTAGTCATGGCTACCTATTTATGAGAAAAACGGACCCGTCATTAACAGTAAAAGAAGATATGCTGTCTGTCATGTTGTGACTCGGTTTTCCGAAGTTATCCCGCAATTCTTACGATTTGTCACTGATGCCAGACGGAAACAATCGGTCGATTGTTCCACATCACTCGCGATCCGTCAACGCAGACGTACGCGGCCCTCACGCGGCGCGCGGCCAGCTCTGGTACCTGTGTATGCGGTTTGTGTTTACAAACCTGTGGCTGAGATTTTATTAAATTTTATTTATTTATTTATTTTATTTAGATAACCAACAGCTTATAAAACAGAACATATAATAAAGTATTTAACAAACCAACTTAAGCTACTTAAAGGTTACCCTAGATAGGTTATGCAGATAGAAAAGTACATTGTCATTATGAGCAGACTTGTAGTAGTAGTAGGAAACAGTTTTTATATAATGATATTTAATAAATTAAATTGATTATAGACTCAAAGTTGTGTCGGTGTGAGTTTGTGATCTGTATGAGGTGAGTGTGTATGTAAAGGTGTGAATATGTGTTTGAGTGGGAGTGTGAGTGTGGTTGATAAGTGTGTAGGGTGTAGTTTAAAGAGAGAACGGGATTACTTTACTTATAGTTTAGAATTTAGAATTTTAATAATCTGATTTTTAAAAGCAGGTTTATTACTATTAAAAATGTCAATATTTGTGAAATGTTCATTATAATTTATAAAAATCCAATTATTAGGCAATAATCGACCAAAGCCAGCTTTTTTATTTATTTGTATAAAGTAGTGCCATATTGTTTATTTATTTATATAGTTATTATTACTTTATTTAGATGTTATTATTATATTTTGTACTAGCGAAAAAATAAAATTATCTAAATCATGAAAAACCTCAAAAATAACAGTAGTTCTCCACTATTCAATGACTCTATAAATCACTCTATCTATTAAAAAAACGCATCAAAATCCGTTACGTAGTTTTACAGATTTAAACGTACATAGGGATATTATAGGGACAGAAAAAGCAACTTTGTTTTATATTATGTAGTGATATTGCACCTTTTATGTTCTCCCGCATATATTCTGGTACTACCTCTGGGTTGGCTGGAAGAGATCTCTCTTAGAGATCAGTCCTTCCTTGTTACGTCTATTTAATATTTGTAATGTAACTAGTTGTTAAGTACAATAAAGAATACTAGTTTCGGTTTACATTACAGCAGCTCTTTCAGAATGTAAGCTATTATAATAGTTTGATACGTAACGCGGAGAGGGGTTGGATCTCCGTTACAATGGCAAGATAACCTCGCCGCGGCCGCGGTCTGGTCAAACTTTACCAATACAATGAACCGCCTCATAACTGAACTGACCGCATCACACTGACCCCACCGGTCGCTGCGGAATCAAGGGTCTACAAATTAAACTATTATTTACAATTGAGACGTTATAAAGTTGTATACGTAGACATATACAATAATTATTAATTATATTTTTAGTCTAAAAAAGTATAAAATATTTAATGACATCCATTGAAATTTCAACATCTTTTCAATATCAATTATGTGATACCTGTTCATTTACACATCTAAATTCGTTATTGCATCCAACAAAATGTATCTCTAGTCTTAATATTGATTAGGTACTTAATTATAGTTGTCTCCCCGTTCTAGTCGTAGGTACACCTACGCAACAGTACGATATATTATACTCGGAATCTGTACTAAATGGACTTAATAGAAGACAACATTTGCATTGTTATTTATGATGATCTTCAACACCCATACTCTGGGAGGACATGAACTAGCGTTCAAATGACTGAACTCCAAATATTCATGTCCTTTTTTAGGGTTCCTTAGTCAAATGGCAAAAACGGAATCCTTATGGATTCGTCTCGCCCTTATGTCTGTCTGTCCGTCCGTATGTCACAGCCACTTTTTTCCGAAACTATAAGAGCTATAAGTACTGTTGAAACTTGGTAAGTAAATGTTTTCTGAGAATTACATTAATATTTTTGCACAAAAATAGAAAAAAATACAGAACATTTTGGGGGTTGCCCATACTTAGAACTGGAACTCCGAATTCTTTTACATCAAACCCATACGTGTGGGGTATCTATGGATAGGTCTTCAAAAATGATATTGTGGTTTCTAATATAATTTTTTATTTCTAAACTGACAGTAATTCCTAAGAAAACAGTGTGGTCAACAAAATCTTTTTTCAGTTTCACATCGTTAAGTTAAATGTTATTATTATTTTCTTTACGTTTGATAAAGTAGTACACACAAAGTTAATTTTGAATATACAGGCGATGATTGCTTCGTCAAGTTTCTTGTTTTTAAATGTTATGTACATTTTAAAAATAAGAGAAGTGTTGTTTGCGATCAGCACAAAATCATTTGTATAGGTACACTAAAAAAGAAACAGACCCAAAATTGATACTTGAGGAACACATTCGAGCAGGAGAGCCGCAAGAAATTGTACTGTTTATTTGTACCTTTTAAAAATGTGACTTAAACCAATTGAATTGGAACAACGAGTACTGGTTTCAAATTACATGGTTTACAATAATTATGTTCACTGCATAATTTATTAGATTAGTGGGAGTGCATATCAAATTTCAAGCATCTAACTTATTCAATTTAGATTTTTTCATACATTTTTTTTCTCGCTAACTCCCATTTTTCAAAATACAGCCATAACTAAACTTTATATTTACTAAGGTATGCATGCATGCTAGACTGAAAACATCTATCTTACGCGGTTTCGATTTTTTCATACAAATGTTTTTTCCCGCTAACTCCCGTTTCCGTGAGAGTTTAGCAATATCCTGTTGCAACTAAGCTTTAAGAAATAAGGTACCTGCATGCCAAATTTCAAGCGTCTACCTTAAGCGGTTTAGATTTTTCATACAAAAGGAAATCCGGGAATTCCTTTCTTAGTGCACCTCTACGGTACCTAAGCTACGTCCCTTCCAAATTTCAAGTGCCTACGTGTAGCCGTTTAGGCTGTGCGTTGATATGTCAGTCAGGCAGTTTCTCCTTTTATATATTTAGATTTTGATGATCGGTAATTAATGAGTCAGTCAGTCTTACGGCATTTTGCTGAAATTTTCAAAAAAAATATTATTCAAAAAAAGAGCAGTTCGCGCTATTTATAATCTGCATTTATAATGTGCATTTATAATGTGCTGGAAAGAGTTGAAGAAAAGAGAACCATATTGAAGACTGTAGAGAACCGGAGAGGAAATATGATTGGCCACCTGATACGACACGATTCATTTATAACAAACATTATAGAAGGAAAAATTGAAGGGAAGAGAGGAAGGGGTAGACCTAGGATAACATTTATGAAACAAATAAAAGAGAAGGTGCAGGTCGTGTCGTATCGGGAGGTGAAGGTTTTGGCGGGAAGAAGAGAGGAATGGCGATTACTCCACCGACAAGAGTGCAACTCTTAAATAGAGAGAGAGAGATAATCTGCATTATCGAGACTCTCTGAGGGAGCTGTTTAAAGAAATTAACCTACTGACTTTTGCAAGTCAATATATTTATAAAAAAATAAATAATAAAAATAAAAAAAAAATAAAATAAAAATTATCTCTCCTTTCAAGAATCTGAGAAAGACATACGAGTACGTACATACAATACAAGGAACAAAATAAAATTGCTATCCAAAATTTTAGGCTAAGTAAATTAAATTCATATTTTTTAGGGTTATGCATACGTTTTTACAATAAAATACCAGACAGTATTTTGTATTTATCAAAAAATAAATTTAAAGCTCATGTGAAGCTTACTTTATGTAAAAAAGCTTATTATATGATTAATGATAACCTAAATGATAAAAAATGCCTGGTATTTATTAATTGTTTTCCTCTAGTTATTAAATAACTTGTAATGTATACTACATTGATTTAAAAGATATGTTACTGTTGCAGATTCTTGTCATTTCTTCTCCTCAGCCATAACACCTAGCGAAATGACGTAGATTCCAAAATGATAAATTGACCTTCAACGAGACGTTTATCTATAATAATTACGTGATATAAATGATTCTGATTTTGAAAAGTTTTTTGCATACCAATAAAATATAAAGTATAATAGCTGCACATTTAAAACTTTATATCTTTAACAAGTCTACTACTAACTATATATCCTGCGAATTTGGTTTATCTGGCTTAATCTAAACCAGAGTTATGAGAATTCAAAAAATAAATGAAAATTTGAATGCGAAAATCATTCCATCTATTTGTGTCCCCAAGCACGGGTAAGTGGTATAAAAACAAAAATCAGAGATAACTAACTGTCAATCAGCAGATAATCTTTGAGATAATCGAATAACTACGATAATACAAGTAAAACATACGTTAAAACGAAATTCATATCAAAACATTGCTACTTAGTGTGTTTAAGAAAAGTTTGTTTATATACCTTCAGAAAAGGCTCTCGTTATTTATTTAGTCCAACTCCAATAAAATCCGCTCACTTAGTACAATTGTCGTACACTTTTCACTCGACACAAAGAGTAACAAACTTGATTCGCATTCGTAAGCGCGGCAGGACGCGCGGCGCAGCGAGCGACGCGAGCGCGTTGTGGCGGGTGGCGGCGCGCCGGGCCGGCCGGGACTGCCGCGGGCGGCCGGGCCTGCCGCGGCCGCCCCCGGAGCGCGGAGCCGGCTCTTCGGGGAAATTTTGACGAATGACATTTCGGAGCGCGCCCGATGCACTCCGCTAATTGCGCTTTTAATGAATACTGATGCGTTCCGCGCGGCGACGGGCGACTGCGACGCCGCAACGATTTGTGTAATTGCCGAAGTTGTGCGCCGCCACTCGGCCGGTTTATTGTTCTTATAAAGTTCGTTCAATTACCTATAAAGCCGCTTCATTCGCAGATGTAGAGAGTTGTAGTGTGATTCATACTGAAATGATGTAATGGTGTGCACAAAACCTCTGTGTGGCAGCCCTGTACGTGTACGTGTCACAATATCTGACTAAAGTAAATCCCAACAAAATAATTTTCATTTAAAATGTGCTCAGATGAGATCATATCCATCGCAATGTCAAAAAGTTGTCAGATCCCAATATGTAGAGCCAAGCTTCTAACTCTACACGGCCTAACTATACAAACCCTAAGTTTACAAGTTCTACACGTTAGGTAAAATATGTGGCTTGGCCGTTTCGCTACCATCCCATGAGCGTGTTAGATAATATAAAAATGTAGAGTATAAGATTTAATTTAATTTAATTTTCAATAGAGTAGAAATCTAACAGTAATCTGATCAAAAACTATATGACAAGAAAGCTTGTTTTTTTAAAAAGATGGCTCTCATGTAATAATTACAAAAAGAACTACATACATTATGAAAATTAATAAAATTATTATGTGCTATAAATTAGGTAGCATATATGTATCGGAATAGAATTACAAATTAAAAAACCGCCAAAATATTGTGGGTATTCGAATATCACGCAATTCATTTTTTTTTTTTTTTATTTATTTATTTTATATTTGGGAGACCAACAGCTCTTAACAACTATAGCAAAAAGAAAATCATACTTAAAAACTAAGCCAATAACAGGTTTCCACCTATATAAAACAGTATAAAAATATTAAAACTTAAAACTTAAGCGCACTGCAAAGTTTTAAGGACATGCACAGATGCCTAAGACAGTACAAAGACGCTGACTTAAACAATAAAAATAACGCTACTATCTTAATATTAAAAACTATATAACAAAGTGAAACTACAGTAACGATGACAAAATAATTGAATAAATATATATAATGCAAGTTGCTTATGAAATATTATTAAAAAAAGAACGGGAGAGTTCGCGCCTTACCGACTCACAACCAGTGTTAAAGAGGTCAAGGTCAATTTTATTGCTAAGCTGGTTGAAAAAACCGCTAGCTCGCCAAATAAATTCATTCTGCCGATAGTTAGTTGCTGCTGATGGTAGGTATAGTAGGGAATTATGACGAAGATTTTTACTTGGAGGCCTCAATAGCAACTTAGATAGCAAATCAGGGCAATCCACTTCACCGCAGGCGATCTTAAACAGGAAAACGATGTCTGCGATTTGACGTCTCCTATCAAGAGGTAAGAGATGATGCTTCTTGCATAACTTAGTGTAAGTGCCCAAATCATACGGTGTTTTGGTTCGGTAACAGAGGTAGCGCACAAACTTCCTTTGCATTTGTTCAATACGGTCAATGTAAGTGCTGTACCTGGGATTCCAAACCTGCGATGCATATTCCAAGATACTGCGCACAAACGTGCAATAGAGGACTTTAAGCGTTTTCACATGAGTAAAGTCTCTGGAAACACGCATCAAAAAGCCCAGCGCCCGATATGCCTTTTCAATGATATAATCAACATGGCTACTAAATAATAGCTTTGAATCATGAAGCACGCCCAAGTCGCGGATAGAATTATCTTTATTAAGAATGATGCCCTTTAGAGTGTAACCAAAAGATATCTGCGTACGCTTTCGACTGTAGGTAACTATGCTACATTTGGAGGGATTGAGATCCAGATAATTTTCGGTGCAATAGCCTTCCAGTCGCAAAGGGTCGGACTGCAGAGAAATTGCATCACGAGTAGAACGAATCGGAGCGAAAATCTTCATATCATCCGCAAAGCATAATAAGCGAGAAGTACGGAAACACAGATCGATGTCGTTCACAAAGACAATAAAAAGTAAGGGACCAAGCAAAGCAAAGCATGTGTAGGTAATTATATAACTACCCATCTAATAAATATTAATACAACAAATTGGTCTAAGTATAAAAACCAATCCATGTAGATATTGAATAAATTCTAGAACGAACACTGAAGCTATTCGTTTCAAAAAAATGAAAATCTAACCGAAGCATTTAGATGTTCCACACAAAACAATGCAAATCTCACTCGCTGTTCGTTTTCAAATATCGATATAAACTTTAGTTTACGGGGATCCATACGTAATTAAATTATTATTACTACAAGCGTAAGGTGAAAAAAAAAATGATGCCATCACCATGGGCAACTTCATTGACCATTCATTGCCATTCTGCTATTACTTGTACGAACGAAACGGACATGCCCCATAAGTATTTTGCCCAACGTGTAGAGTTTGTAACTTAGGGTTTGTATATTTAGCCCGTGTAGAGTTAGAAGCTTGGCTCTACATGACATCTGTTAACTTTTTGACATTGCGATCGATATGATCTCGTCTGAGCACATTTTAAATGAAAATTATTTTGTTGGTATTTCACTTCTTTTTGATAGATACGTAGGCACAGCAACCGCGCCGCGGGCGGTACCGCGAACCATATTGAAGGTATCCACCAATAGACGGCGCGTATGCCATGCAGATAAACGTCTTTACTTCAAATGAAACTACTTCACAATCCTTATGCACTCAGTAAGAAAATAGGCTAAATAGACGGTTTCTCGGCAACGCTAAACGCTAGGACGAATGTGAGCGGCCAGCATGCAATTATTTGACTGCGCACCCTCTAAACGCTAAAGGTGTATGTGAGCATGCAACATGCAAATTTTGCTCAATTACGCACCCTCCTAACATTCTGGGCGTGTAAATATATAATTTACCAAAATAAGGTTTGACTTTTTCTTGTAGCGAAGCGCTGTTAACCAAGCTACGGTGCGACAAACTTATATTTTCACTTCGTTCAATACAATCGTCCTTATGTCGTCCATATGGTTCAAGACATAGAGAAAAACGCCAGCATTGAGTTAATGTCACATTAACTTGCGCAAGTTCTTTTTTTAAGTATCTAGTATTTAAGTATCTATGATTATTATGTACCTCGGATGTACTTAAAGTTTTGACATAAGATATAGATAATCATTAAACTCAGAGATTTTGACAAGAAGTTAAATTGACACTATCACCAAATAGATAATAGCTCTTATCTACTTGGGAAGTTATCTGAATAAAGCGCGCGCGACGATCCTCGCGCCAGTCTGCAGTCAACGGCTGTAGCGCAATGAGTCGCGCCGCGCTCCTGGCGGGGCTGCTCGCCCTAGCGACGCTAGCACAAGGTACTCTGCAGTTCTATCATGTTACGCCTCATGATTGTGTACTAAATATCACGCATCATGATATTAATAAACAAAAACTACGACTACGTTACATGCAGGAGCCTCGTGGCTCTATGGTCGTGTAAACAGAGTTCACACCTGCAGGACACGATGAGTACCACCGGCAGGGCGCGCCGCGAGCGCGGGCCGAGGCGGGCGAACGGCTGGCCGACCCCGCGGAGCTGCGGCCAGAGCACTGGGCGCAGGACGCGGCCGCCGCCACGCTGCGGCGCCTGGCGGCGGGCGCGGCGCGCGGCGCCGGCGTGGCGCGGAACGTCGTGCTGTTCCTCGGCGACGGCATGTCCGGCGCCACGATGGCCGCCGCCAGGGCGCACCTCGGCCAGCGCTCCAACCGCACTGGCGAGGAGACCGACCTCTACTTCGAGACCTTCCCCACCGTCGGACTCGCTAAGGTGATAGTAGTCGCCACTTACCCGACCTAACAAATACGAGGAACAACTATTAAAGCGATAGCGTAGCCGCTGACTCAGCATTTGTTCTGTATCACATCTCTTTACAAAAAATAATGCATGCGTCTTGCGCAGACATACTGCGTGGACGCGCAGATCGCGGACTCTGCGTGCACGGGCACGGCGTACCTGTGCGGCGTGAAGGCCAACCGCGGCACGCTGGGCGTGTCGGCCGCCGTGGCGCGTGGCCACTGCCGCGCCGCCGTCGGCAGCGACCACCACGTGGACTCCATCGCCGCCTGGGCGCTGCAGGACGGCCGCGATGCCGGTAATGCTTACGACGTCACTGACCCGCGTGTGATATATCTCTCGCGGCCACTTTCAATAGATGTCGTGTCGTGCAGGTATCGTGACGACGACGCGCGTGACGCACGCGTCGCCCGCGGCCGCGTACGCGCACTCGGCCGAGCGCGACTGGGAGAGCGACACCGACGTCGCCGACGCCTGCGCGGACACGCCCGCTGAACACAGGCAGGACGACATCGCCAAACAGCTCGTTCACTCCTTCCCTGGGAATCAATTTAGAGTCAGTTTTGCAACTAACGAATAGTTCTTTACTTATAATAGGTATTGTGATCGATATGAACGTATTTACAACACTGGTTGTGAGTCGATAAGACGGGAACTCACTCGTTCTTTTTTTACTGTTATTTGGTAAGCAACTTATATAATTTTTATCCAATTATTTTGTCATCATAAGTGAAGTTTCAGTTTCTTATATACTTTTATACTGTTCAACAGTAATTTAGAAGCGTTATTTTTAATTGTTTAAGTTAACATTTGTCTTTGTACCGTACTAAGCATTTGTGCATGTCCTATAGGCCTCGACAGTGCGCTCAAGTTTTAAGTTTTAGTATTTTTATTCTGTTTTATTTAGGTGAAAACATGATATTGGCTTAGTTTTTAAGTATTTATTTTTTCTATAGAGTTTAAGAGCTTTTTTTCTATAGAGTTTGGTCGCCCAATATTTAAATAAATAAATAAATAGTCGCGTATTTGTAACCCGTAGGTGATACTGGGCGGCGGTCGACGGGAATTTTTGCCAAACACGACCTTGGACGAGGACGGGACCCCGGGGCGGCGCTCGGACGGGCGCGACCTGATCGCGGAGTGGCGCACGGCGCAGGCGGCCCGCGGGCGCCGCGCGCAGTACGTGAGTGACCTGGCGCAGCTGCGGGCCGCCGCCGACGCCGCGGCGCCGCCCGACGCGCTGCTGGGGCTGTTCGCCGCGTCGCACCTGCCCTACCACCTGCAGGCCGCGCCCGGCGACCCGTCGCTGGCCGACCTGACGGAGGCCGCCATCCGCGTGCTGGCGCGCAACCCGCGCGGCTTCTTCCTGTTCGTGGAGGGCGGCCGCATCGACCACGCGCACCACGACAACCTGCCGCGGCTGGCGCTCGACGAGACCGTGGAGCTGGCGGCCGCCGTGGAGCGCGCCGCCGCGCTGCTCGACGAGCGCGACTCGCTGCTGCTCGTGACGTCCGACCACGCGCACGTCATGACCTACAACGGCTACGCGCGGCGCGGCGGCGACGTGCTCGGCCCGTCCGACGAGGTGGACGCGCGCGGCGTACCTTACATGACGCTCTCGTACGCCAACGGGCCCGGCTTCCGCCCCCACGTCGCCGAGGGGCTGCGCGACGACCTCACCCGATACGACTACAGTGAGTGACGCGTGCCTGTGCTATTCCCTATCGAACGGCATTCCATTTCGAGTTCACGCCGACTTCCGCGTTCGTTCCGCAGCCGCAGCGGAGTTCCCGTTCGAGGCGGGCGCGCCGCGCTCGTCGGAGACGCACGGCGGCGACGACGTGGCCGTGTTCGCCCGCGGGCCGGCGCATGCGCTGCTGGCGGGCCTGCAGCAGCAGAGCCACGTGCCGCGCCGCGCCGCCGCCGCCGCCTGCCTCGGCCCGCCGCCGCACGCGCCCGCCTGCCGCCGCTGGCGGCGCGGCGCCGCCTCCTCCGCCGATCCATAGCGAAGCCATTATAAACGAATATTGTTCACAAAATTATTGCTGCCTCTTATTTCCTTCCCGCTTAACACGCATGACTGAAGTTCGGTTCACATACCCGACGATTATTCGTCGATGAATAAACCGGGCCGAGGTCCCTTGTTCTCGCACACCCGGGACTCCGATCGGAAAACATCGGAACCTCGCAGTGCGCACCCTCTGATCCGGCGAGTAAGTGGTCGCAAGACTTGGGAGAGTTCGTCCGCATACATTGGGAGCACGTCTTTAGCAGCACTGAGCCGATTTTTGAACGAAACCTCGCCGTAAAAACACCTTATGCGCGCCGGCGGCGTATTTCGAAATGCTCCTTCAGCCTTCGATGCGTCCCCGCCGGCCGAGACGAACCGATTCAGAATTTCCAAGCGATAAACACGCGTAAAACTCCCACATGGTGATGACAAGCAATAAGATAGCGGGTAGAGGGACCCAGTCTAATCTCTTGGTCTTCATGAAATACGCCATTAACGCTATTGACTGTAGAATTGGGGGACAAGTAGATGTTGCTTACTTTGATTACAAAAAAGCATTTGATTTAGTGAACCACGATGTATTATTGTTGAAATTGGTTGCACACTTACTCTACTTAAATTCTTTGTGAGTTATTTAACAAAGAGGAAACAATATGTGGAGTACGGGGGGTATGAGTCAGATACATATGAAATACGATCCGGTGTAAGTCAGGGTAGTAACTTGGGGCCCTTGCAGTTCCTTATTATGATAAATGATTTACCAAGCGTAATACGGGATGCAGGTTGCCTACTATTTGCGGATGACTTAAAGTTATACTTGCAGGTAAATGAGGTTTCGTGTTGTAAGCTCCTGCAAAATGACATTGACAGGGTAGCCGAATGGGGTCTTAAAAACAAATTAGTTTTTAATATAGCTAAATGTAGTGTCATGTCGATTACTAGAGCACAAGGACCTATAGACTACCAATATAGCATTAATGGCGACAGTTTGGCAAGGGTGCACTCAGTTCGTGATTTGGGATTACATGTATCAAGTGATCTGACGTTCAAAGCTCACATTGTAGATATTTGTAAAAAGGCTTTCCGAAATCTGGGTTTTGTACTCAGACAAAGTAGATTTTTAAACACATGAGAAGGAAATCCGGGCATATTTAAAGAATTTAAAAATTCTATCGGGTAATTAGTGGCTTCTTGTTCATCGACCATTCTATTTATTGAACTATAAACTTTGCTTTCCCCCTGAATATTCGACAATATTTTATTATTAATCTCAGATGCCTGGTCATTGCGAGGAGTTAAAATGGACCTTTCGCATAGCCAAGAATTGTCCTTATTTAATATATTTGTTACGTCACCGTAAACTGACGTTGTTATTGCACTATACAACATAACTCAGGCGTCAGAATGAGTTTTCCTTGGTGTAGCAGTGGATAGGTACCTTCACCAATCTTTAATAATATATCAGAAAATTCACGATCATCCGAGTTATCTCCAGTTCTCACTCGCATGTCAAATGTATAAGTTTGGTGTTTCTATACCGATTTCTATGATTCTTTTTTTATTGAATAAGTAATAATGTTATTTTTTTTAAATTAGGGATGAGTGATAGTATTATAAACGTAACAGTAAACAAATATAATCAGAATGCTCCGAACTGCTAAGCTATCAGGAGTTACACGTGTTATTGTGAGTCAACCATAAAAGATAGATATATGTTGTTGCGGGATATTTTTAGACAATTTTATGTAGAATATTTTCGTCATACGTGATTTCTATGTACAAAATTTCCATTCGCTACTCTGCTCCTATTGATTGTAGCGTGATGAAAAGTATACTATGACCTGCCCAGGAGTATAAAGAATAATTGTACTAAGTTTCGTTAAAATCCGTCGTTGTTTTTGTTTCTATAACGAACATACAGACAGACAGAAAGACAGACAAAAATTTTACTGATTGAATTTTTTGCATTAGTATCGATCATTTATCACCCCCTGATAGTTATTTTGAAAATATATTTCATGTACAGAATTGACCTATCTACAGATTTATTTTAAGTATAGATATAGATAGAAGATAAAATAAAATTTATATAGTGAATAAAAGTTGAATAATCTCTTTATTTTTTTTTATCTTTTTTTTTCCTTTTTTTTCTCTTTTTTTTGTGAATAAAATATTATATAAATAAATGAGTATGCGTACCAATATACTTATTAACTTTAATATAATGCAATAAAATAGAAACGCATCTATAATAATTTAGTGCAGTAGAATGATATTTTCGAAATTTCATTACTAACAGTAAGCAAACAAAAAAAAACTCATAATAGTAAAGCAAATGACATAAAACAGAGCAACGACTAATTACCAACACAAAAACCTAACCTAAAATAATACACCATACCCCACGTACTTACCACCATACCCCAAGTACTTACCACCATACCCCAAGTACTTACTACCATTCCCCAAGTACTTACTACCATACCCCAAGTACTTACTACCATACCCCAAGTACTTACTACCATACCCCAAGTACTTGGTACCAAACCCCAAGTACTTACTACCGAACCCCAAGTACTTACTACCATACCCCAAGTACTTACTACCATACCCCAAGTACTTACTACCATACCCCAAGTACTTACTACCATACCCCAAGTACTTACTACCATACCCCAAGTACTTACTACCAAACCCCAAGTACTTACTACCATACCCCAAGTACTTACTACCATACCCCAAGTACTTACTACCATACCCCAAGTACTTACTACCATACCCCAAGTACTTACTACCAAACCCCAAGTACTTACTACCATACCCCAAGTACTTACTACCATACCCCAAGTACTTACTACCATACCCCAAGTACTTACTACCATACCCCAAGTACTTACTACCATACCCCAAGTACTTACTACCAAACCCCAAGTACTTACTACCATACCCCAAGTACTTACTACCATACCCCAAGTACTTACTACCATACCCCAAGTACTTACTACCATACCCCAAGTACTTACTACCATACCCCAAGTACTTACTACCATACCCCAAGTACTTACTACCAAACCCCAAGTACTTACTACCATACCCCAAGTACTTACTACCATACCCCAAGTACTTACTACCATACCCCAAGTACTTACTACCATACCCCAAGTACTTACTACCAAACCCCAAGTACTTACTACCATACCCCACGTACTTACCAACATACCCCAAGTACTTACCACCATACCCCAAGTACTTACTACCATTCCCCAAGTACTTACTACCATACCCCAAGTACTTACTACCATACCCCAAGTACTTACTACCATACCCCAAGTACTTGGTACCAAACCCCAAGTACTTACTACCAAACCCCAAGTACTTACTACCATACCCCAAGTACTAACTACCATACCCCAAGTACTTACTACCATACCCCAAGTACTTACTACCATACCCCAAGTACTTACTACCAAACCCCAAGTACTTACTACCATACCCCAAGTACTTACTACCATACCCCAAGTACTTACTACCATACCCCAAGTACTTACTACCATACCCCAAGTACTTACTACCAAACCCCAAGTACTTACTACCATACCCCAAGTACTTACTACCATACCCCAAGTACTTACTACCATACCCCAAGTACTTACTACCATACCCCAAGTACTTACTACCAAACCCCAAGTACTTACTACCATACCCCAAGTACTTACTACCAAACCCCAAGTACTTACTACCATACCCCAAGTACTTACTACCATACCCCAAGTACTTACTACCATACCCCAAGTACTTACTACCATACCCCAAGTACTTACTACCATACCCCAAGTACTTACTACCAAACCCCAAGTACTTACTACCATACCCCAAGTACTTACTACCATACCCCAAGTACTTACTACCATACCCCAAGTACTTACTACCAAACCCCAAGTACTTACTACCATACCCCAAGTACTTACTACCATACCCCAAGTACTTGGTACCAAACCCCAAGTACTTACTACCAAACCCCAAGTACTTACTACCAAACCCCAAGTACTTACTACCATACCCCAAGTACTAACTACCATACCCCAAGTACTTACTACCATACCCCAAGTACTTGGTACCAAACCCCAAGTACTTACTACCATACCCCAAGTACTTACTACCATACCCCAAGTACTTACTACCATACCCCAAGTACTTACTACCATACCCCAAGTATTTACGACCATACCCCAAGTACTTACTACCATACCCCAAGTACTTCCTACCATACCCCAAGTACTTACTACCAAACCCCAAGTACTTACTACCATACCCCAAGTACTTACTACCAAACCCCAAGTACTTACTACCATACCCCAAGTACTTACTACCATACCCCAAGTACTTACTACCAAACCCCAAGTACTTACTACCATACCCCAAGTACTTACTACCAAACCCCAAGTACTTACTACCATACCCCAAGTACTTACTACCATACCCCAAGTACTTACTACCATACCCCACCATACCCCAAGTACTTACTACCATACCCCAAGTACTTACTACCATACCCCAAGTACTTACTACCATACCCCAAGTACTTACTACCATACCCCAAGTACTTACTACCATACCCCAAGTACTTACTACCAAACCCCAAGTACTTACTACCATACCCCAAGTACTTACTACCAAACCCCAAGTACTTACTACCATACCCCAAGTACTTACTACCATACCCCAAGTACTTACTACCATACCCCAAGTACTTACTACCAAACCCCAAGTACTTACTACCATACCCCAAGTACTTACTTACTACCAAACCCCAAGTACTTACTACCATACCCCAAGTACTTACTACCATACCCCAAGTACTTACTACCATACCCCAAGTACTTACTACCATACCCCAAGTACTTACTACCATACCCCAAGTACTTACTACCATACCCCAAGTACTTACTACCATACCCCAAGTACTTACTACCATACCCCAAGTACTTACTACCATACCCCAAGTACTTACTACCATACCCCAAGTACTTACTACCAAACCCCAAGTACTTACTACCATACCCCAAGTACTTACTACCAAACCCCAAGTACTTACTACCATACCCCAAGTACTTACTACCATACCCCAAGTACTTACTACCATACCCCAAGTACTTACTACCATACCCCAAGTACTTACTACCATACCCCAAGTACTTACTACCAAACCCCAAGTACTTACTACCATACCCCAAGTACTTACTACCATACCCCAAGTACTTACTACCATACCCCAAGTACTTACTACCATACCCCAAGTACTTACTACCATACCCCAAGTACTTACTACCATACCCCAAGTACTTACTACCATACCCCAAGTACTTACTACCATACCCCAAGTACTTACTACCATACCCCAAGTACTTACTACCAAACCCCAAGTACTTACTACCATACCCCAAGTACTTACTACCAAACCCCAAGTACTTACTACCATACCCCAAGTACTTACTACCATACCCCAAGTACTTACTACCATACCCCAAGTACTTACTACCAAACCCCAAGTACTTACTACCATACCCCAAGTACTTACTACCAAACCCCAAGTACTTACTACCAAACCCCAAGTACTTACTACCATACCCCAAGTACTTACTACCATACCCCAAGTACTTACTACCATACCCCAAGTACTTACTACCATACCCCAAGTACTTACTACCATACCCCAAGTACTTACTACCAAACCCCAAGTACTTACTACCATACCCCAAGTACTTACTACCATACCCCAAGTACTTACTACCATACCCCAAGTACTTACTACCATACCCCAAGTACTTACTACCATACCCCAAGTACTTACTACCATACCCCAAGTACTTACTACCATACCCCAAGTACTTACTACCAAACCCCAAGTACTTACTACCATACCCCAAGTACTTACTACCAAACCCCAAGTACTTACTACCATACCCCAAGTACTTACTACCATACCCCAAGTACTTACTACCATACCCCAAGTACTTACTACCAAACCCCAAGTACTTACTACCATACCCCAAGTACTTACTACCAAACCCCAAGTACTTACTACCATACCCCAAGTACTTACTACCAAACCCCAAGTACTTACTACCATACCCCAAGTACTTACTACCATACCCCAAGTACTTACTACCATACCCCAAGTACTTACTACCAAACCCCAAGTACTTACTACCATACCCCAAGTACTTACTACCATACCCCAAGTACTTACTACCATACCCCAAGTACTTACTACCAAACCCCAAGTACTTACTACCATACCCCAAGTACTTACTACCAAACCCCAAGTACTTACTACCATACCCCAAGTACTTACTACCATACCCCAAGTACTTACTACCATACCCCAAGTACTTACTACCAAACCCCAAGTACTTACTACCATACCCCAAGTACTTACTACCAAACCCCAAGTACTTACTACCAAACCCCAAGTACTTACTACCATACCCCAAGTACTTACTACCATACCCCAAGTACTTACTACCATACCCCAAGTACTTACTACCATACCCCAAGTACTTACTACCATACCCCAAGTACTTACTACCAAACCCCAAGTACTTACTACCATACCCCAAGTACTTACTACCATACCCCAAGTACTTACTACCATACCCCAAGTACTTACTACCATACCCCAAGTACTTACTACCATACCCCAAGTACTTACTACCATACCCCAAGTACTTACTACCATACCCCAAGTACTTACTACCATACCCCAAGTACTTACTACCAAACCCCAAGTACTTACTACCATACCCCAAGTACTTACTACCAAACCCCAAGTACTTACTACCATACCCCAAGTACTTACTACCAAACCCCAAGTACTTACTACCATACCCCAAGTACTTACTACCATACCCCAAGTACTTACTACCATACCCCAAGTACTTACTACCAAACCCCAAGTACTTACTACCATACCCCAAGTACTTACTACCATACTTGGGGTATGGTATAAGTAAATAAAT